>NW_013666610.1:57628-79266 GCF_000517525.1 Limulus polyphemus | reverse complement strand
AACACCATTACACGCCGAATGTGTGTCCCGTCGTGTGCCATCACTACAAGGGATTAGGGTATACTAAACTTTACACATTATATAGGCTACACTAACGTGACGTTTAGCGGTTCGTTTAACTATTATATGCGATGTACGTTTTTGGGGGGTGGTTAATGAAAGAGTTCCAAAACGCGACATTAATTTATTGGCGACTTAATATTTCCAGTTATCTCAAGGAAAATAAATGTTTGAACGTTATTATGAACAGTGCAAAATTACCAATTCAAAAATCTACAATAACATTTCTAGGTGCTTACTGAATTAATAAAGAAACGTCAAATGTAGTTCATTTACACTAAGATTTTGTTAAATAGTCCACGTGTAGGCGACGCATATTGCATGGATTCAGACTGTACTATCAATAGTCACATCTTAACCCTCACTTTTACTGACTGCCAGTCAATGTGGTCCACAGAGTCATTACTATAGCCCATCACTCAAATACTCACCAAACTAAGTTAGGCATCCTCACTGAATAACCGGATTCTCTGTCCTTTTTATAACATGTTCAGAATTGAAAAGATGGAGCGTGTTCAGCTGTATCGCATCTCGAATCTTGGAACTTTTAATCAGAAGCCAAACACATTAACCACAAGACCACGTTCAGCTCCAAACAATAATACTTATGTTATATATGTAGGTGCAAGGTATATACTTTTCTTCTTGAAACTAGTAAATTATCTTTTTAGTTTTGAATCATGAAATCAAAAACCGCAATTAAAGACAACTAAACACCGTGACTGTACTACCTTTCAAAGGTTTCACGTGACTTTGCTCATAGCTAATAGACAGTGGAGTCTTTGGGCAATTTTTTAAACTTTAGACTACATTTAGTTAAAAATCTAATTGCACACACTATCCAAATTGCAAGAAATGTTCGTTACAAAAAAAGACGCTTGGTCTGAAGAAATTATGCACGAAAGACAAAATTGTGTCCGCTTTCATTGATATCAGTTACAAAGATTAACTTTCATTGTATGTTTACACTATTTTGTTGTCATCCTATTGACTACAGAAATTAGAATTGTATTACCAACATAGTACAGACATATTATTTCCAACAGTGCTAAGCCAATGTGTGAATATTAGGACAAACCAGATAAACACGAAGATTCCTTCATTTATAGCGTTAAAGGATATTGTGAACACTGAGGTTTAAAATGTACATACCAAGAACGACAGTGCTTCTAAAAACTTTCTTAAAGGAGAATTAACAAAAATGGGCAAGAATGCGATTTCTTCCAATTCAAAGTATCCAGTTAACCAGAATGCTCTTTGTTTATTCCTGTATATGATTTGTTAATCAATATTCATAACTTTATACACGCTCGTTTAAAATTTCGCCTATGCGCAGTGTTACCATCGCATTGAATTAAAATCTCGCTGCACTGAAAACATACTTGCAACTTATACAATATTACTGTACAATGTGTCGATTGCATGGTCTAGTTTAGTTTAGCCGATTCCTTAGGTTCAAATAATAATTTCACTATTTTTAGGTTATTACATATTTCACATCCTTTCGAAAGAAAACAAAAAACAGCATCTCGAAGCACATACATATTTTTACGATAGTAATGACAATTAAATACCACAATGTAAAATATGTTAACATAAACTCTATGTCGGATTTACACAACAAATTTAGTTGCCAAAACAGTCGCTTCCTCTCCCGATGTTATACTTGTTTTTGTTTCATAATCTTGCGCAAAGCAACACTAGCGGAAAATCTGCGGAAATTTTGAACCTATAGACGAGAGAGAGAAGGTAGCTAATGAACAGCATTCGGTGCTAACGTTTATACTAGTCTTATGTGATCAAATAGTGGGACTTGGTTGTTACTCTTATAGCGCACTTATGACTCCAAAGTGGGAAAGAGCTTTTGCGGCAAGAGGGCCACGATCCTAAAATCTCAGATTCACAGTACGAGCACACTAAGACGAGAGCGACCCGTATAAAAGAGGATGTTTAAAGTACAGGCTGTGGCAAATTTCAAAAGTAGAAAAGAATGAAGCTTCCTAACAATGGCATTCCTCAAAATTTCCTACAATCACAAAAAAAAAGAGCATGTTGTGTTTAAAATCACAGAGTCGTTTCACAGTCCAAGAAGTAAAGTGAATGTGAGGACCATTGCGAAATTTAACATATATGGAGTCTTGAAATCAAAATGGCCAGGTGGTTAAGGCGCTCGACTCGCAATCTGAGGGTCACGGGTTCGAATCCCCGTCCCACCAAACATGCTCGCCCTTTCAGCCGTGGGGACGTTATAATGTGACGGTCAATCACACTAGTCGTTGGTACTAGAGTAGCCCAACTGTTGGCGGTGATGACTACCTGCCTTCCCTCTAGTCTTACACTGCTAAATTAGGAACGGCTAGCGCAGATAGCCCTCGTGTAGCTTTGCGCGAAATTCAAAACAAACAGACAAAACAAAAGATCCAACATACAAGACTTGAAAAAAAAATATATGAAAAAAGTCCCTTAGTTCGATAGATGTATTTTTTACATATTTTACTTCAAGCCTATGATAAATTGAAATAAAGTCTAAGTAGCTTCATGATGTCCACGGTGCTATCTTTCTATTAATTAAGAGATAAGTGATTCAACATGCCCGTCAAAAAATGTTACTGTATAGCGGTAGATCTTAAGAAGATAGTTTGACAACTTAAACATTAAATGACCACATTAAAATTTTTGATGATCGTTTAGTTCGGGTGTCTAGGAAGTGAAGATTGTCATAGTCAGATTCAACACACTGAAGGTGTTTTGTTAAAGTATAAAGTATAGTTATCCCAGAAGAGTCAAGTTATTATAAAACAGGAAAATAACAATCCTCAGGTTCTATAGAGCCAATTCCACTTCTCCCCAACTCACCGTTTAGGCACAACGAACTATAAGATCTGTCAATTTTGTAACAATAAGGCATCCTAAAACTCATAACACTTTGCAAATGTTTTATTGTCTTATGTTCAAACACAAGTCTTATATCGAAAGCTTGACCTCAGATTCAAGAACTATGACTGTTCAACAGAAACGCCAGTAAATGGTCAGGCCTCGAGTGGACATAGCAATAGAATAATAAAAGCCCATTACCGCTGCATACGTGTTTGAAAAGTGAATAAAATATATAAGTGGTGAAGAGCATATAAGACTTTAGTATGTTTAAAAAAATTTTACATTATATACCAATTACATAATAAAAACACTCAGGTCAGAACATCATATATTCACAAATGTAAACAACGCATATAATCCGGATGATAATGACGATTTGGGTCAACCTGTTATAAAACGCTAACTTGTTGATTTACGTCAACTTGATTTCCCACAAAATATAAAGCTTGTTTTTCCAGCAACCACTGCTGAACGTACAGAATGAAAATTTTTACATTTCAGTTCCAACTGAACTTCAGAGCTCTATCTTCATTGCCTTCTTTTTCTTTTGTGAGTGACGAGAAACGGGAACTAATATCGAAACTCTTGCTCTTTACACGCTTAGTACTTCATATATATACGTTACTTGTATACGGGGTTAAACGGGCTTCTCTTTCATTTCGTTTTATGCTTCGTGTAATGACATGAAAGACTTGGCGTTTACACATCGTTCTCAACAAACCCGAGTTCACTCCAATACAACAACAACAACAAAGCTGCTATAATCTTTCTTGCTTCAAAAGATCTCAATTCAGCCCTGTCCAACTTCAGTATCGACCGACAAGTAAACGCGCAATGGTCATTAGCAGCCTAGCTGGTAGAACATTAAAAACTTTATCATTAGTGATTAGACAAAAACAACCGACAACAACAAAAGTTATCTTATTGATTTGTACATTGCACAAAGTGTTATAAAATCTGAAAATTATATAACAATCGTCAACTTAATACACGTAACAAGTCTTGTTTTTATTTAAATTAGAAACTTGACTACAGTTTCAAGATTAATTAATCTTCCTCAAAAACATCAGTAAATATATCTTGTAGATTTATACATTACAATCCATTCTAGCAATAAGGCTATTACACTGATTTAGCGACAGAAATTCAATTATAGCAGGAGAGTATGGTTTCAGCATCTACAGCTGGTAACTACAGTGTGTACGACCGCATTATTCACCAGTGTCATGTAAATTCAAAATGAATCGGATGTATCAGTTACAACCATCTTAATTTCAATAACTCCATAAAAAAAGGTCACCAAAGACCAAATTCGAATGTACATGCCACCACAGCTCCCTGTTAGTACTAAATATTACAACATTTTATCTTTCACGTGTTGTATCTTATACTTTCATACTTCGTGGATTCAGTGCCAGACATGCTAGCCACTAGGCCACGCTCGGCTCAAATATGGAACTAGTTAAATCTGAAGATTATATATTGGCACACTTGCTATCGCTTTTAATTGTAAGTAAAGCGTATCACAGAAATGTAACTTAGATCAGCAGAGGTACATATTGCAAACAAAAAATAAGGATCGCTACCACGTGTTACTGACGTAGTAAATTCTCATTCTGTTAGACATAAGATTATGATGATAACGTAGTCTCATATAATTCTGAAAATAGCTCAGGTTGACAACAATGATATTTAGACCCTAGAATAAAATACCTAAGTGAATGATACACTGTTGTACAAACTTATTACATTTTACTTATCTGATGACTTATCACCAACAAACAGAATATTTCAAGACATAAAATAACGACAATACAAATCCTCTTAATTGTTTTCTAGTGTAGTGAGTAAACCACAAGTGACTGAAATGTAAGTAGGAGTTAGCTTGACATTTTAGTTCAAATTCCACACTAATTTAATTAGCATGTATTACTCATTCAAAACAACACTATGTATACGATCTGTTAAAAAACCAGAGGTGGTGTTTTTACCACTGGTATGTCAGTTTTGTAAAACCTCTCTACCAATGTTGAGATAACTTACTGCATTCCTTTAGGCAATATTTTTTTACTAATCCAGTTTTAATTTTGGGTTTTTAAAAGTATCTGACACATGAGACTAACAGCGCCCTCTGTATATTACAGAATTTCCTGACTTTCGAACCTCTCGAACGCTCTCTTAATTTTATTTTGCCTATTTTTACATACGCTGTATTTAAATTTTTCTAACGTTCTGACTACATTTTGTTGTTTTTTTCGGGAAAACCGCAGTGGGCTATCTGTTGTGTCCACTGCGGGAAATCGAACCCCGGATTATTACGTTGTAATCCGTAAATTTACCACTGACCCACCGGGGGACGTTGAAACATTTTAAACTGTGGTTCATGGTCGTTTTATTTATTCATTTTAAATCGATTTAGTTGACTTATTATCTGTATCTTGTTATATAGTCGTTTACAATGTAACTGACCTGCTACGATACGGTCCTCACTGTTTTAGCTGTTACCAATGTCTTCTTATGCAGAATCCCTGCTGTTTTAGTCCAAATTGGCCCATCGGGATACCAGAAAATTGTCTGTTGCATTTGACTCATTCTTAGAAACTGATTTTAAATTTTAATTGTTTAGCCCGTATGCAGCATGTGATTTTGCCCGGGCTGTCCCTTTAATACCAATCCTTCCCTCTTTCGGTCTCTACCATTGTCTTACTTCTGCATGCTCCTAGCTATTTAAACTATCGCTAGCAGAATGTCCTCAAAATTGCCTTTTAATTTCTGTTGTGATTAAATGTCTTAGTGTTATACGATCTCTACATCATTTTCAATATGGTAAACTATCATTCTGTTAGACATTCTATTTTAATTATAACAATTAACAGTGACTACATGGTCGTCTGATTTTGAGTTCAAATTCCACAGTAATTTAATTATCACGCATTACTCATTCAAATCAACACTATGTATACGATCCATGTTTATGAAGGTAACGTAATCCCATATTAAAACCCTCCTTGCAAATGGATATCCTAAGTACCTGGCACCAGCAGGAAGAAAATTACACAAACAACCATGTTCCACTTACGTTAAGTCTAAAAAATAAACAGAGAATTTGTGAACAGCATTAAAATTAAAACAATATACAGAAGCCGCAATGCGATCGCGCTTGTAAAAATGTTCCTTGCTGTCACCAATGTGCTGTTGATGTAACTTGCTGCTGACCTAGGTCTTTTGCTCTTCTAGCCATTATCAGGCCGACTCTACTGTCCCTCAGAATGCGCTGTTTAATTGCTATCCATGCAGCTGGCTCGCTAACTTTCATGCTTTATTTACATTATCCTTTGTATCAACATGTACCTCAAGTGAACACGTTTTATATGTAGTTGGATTTGATGTAATGAGATAATTAACGTACAGTTCAATACTAATGTAATCTACATCTATTTCGACACATGTATACGTCTTGGCTTTAATTACCTGAAGAACGACAATACAAATCCCGTTAATGGTTTTCTAATGAAGTGAGAAAACCGCAAATGGCTGAAACATGGGTTTGAGCTCACGTGATACTTTAATACTTGCTTTTATGATTAATTCTGTTTTAATTATAACGGTTATCAGTGGTTTCATGGTAGTCTGATGCAGTAATTTCGCAGTAATCTGATTAGCACACATTACTCATTCAAAACCACACTATGTATGAAAATTCGACTATAAACATATAGACAGTTTTCAGATATCATCGCTATGTTATGTACGAATATTGTTCATACGCATGTAGTTAAGAGTTGTTGTGTATTTTCTCAACCGTCGTTAAAACTACAAACGGTTTTTTTCTTACAATATATGTATATAGGATTTATGGTACTTAAAAGGTTACTTGCACCATATACCGAGCTCTTTTCAGGAGGAACTACACCTTTTCTCAGCAAATATGTGTCCGGCTTTACACTTTAAAATACACATGGAAAATGGGAGCTCACTTGTAAAAATGACTTCTCAAATGACAAATTATGTACTTATGGTACGATTAATGTGATCGGATATCAATCGTTTTCATTGTTAATGGACCAAGTCTGATCATTAATTAGTTATTAAGCGCTAAATACAAATTAGTTGATGTCTTATGTTTCGGCTGCTATTTTGCTGCCATCTGTAGGGGAATACCGAGGATTGTTTGTGGTGGTAGGTGTCGGGATTCGAACCTGGGTATTCTCGTTTACCGGGCGTTATGGACTGCTTAGAATCCATGAGGAATATGATTTGTAATAGAGAAGATACAATGAAGAATAAAAAAACGAAAAGAGACATCACTAAAACCTTCGTTGAAAATGGATACCCTAAGAACCTATAAAAGAAGTAAATAAAGAAGATAAGCACCAACAGGAAAAAAATTACACAAACAGCCATATTCCCTTTATGTTAAGTCTCAAAATAATATACAGAGGATATGTAAACAGCATAAAATTAGAACAGTATACTGAAAACACAAAACAATACGATCGCAATTAGTAAACACCAAACCATCTAAACCCCCAATGAAGAACAATGTTATGTGTTTCTTTGAGAGCAAAGCCACGGTGAGCTATCTGTCCACAGCGGAGAATCGAACACTGAATTTTAGCGTTGCAAGTCCACAGACTTACCGCTGTCCTACCGGGGAATATGAAGAAAACCTGGATACTCCTCTTGACATCATTCAAACAGTTAAATGAATCAAGCTATAATGGGAGAACTGGATAGCAAAGGCTCTCTAACAGATCGAATCTTGACCACTACCACCACAAACAGTCCTTCTCAAGACCTCTCTACAGAATCTTGACCATTACCACCACAAACAGACCTTCTCAAGATCTCCCTACAGAATCTTGACCACTACCACCACAAACAGTCCTTCTCAAGACCTCCCTACAGAATCTTGACCACTACCACCACAAACAGACCTTCTCAAGATCTCCCTACAGAATCTTGACCACTACCACCACAAACAGTCCTTCTCAAGACCTCTCTACGGAATCTTGACCATTACCACCACAAACAGTCCTTCTCAAGACCTCGCTACAGAATCTTGACCATTACCACCACAAACAGTTCTTCTCAAGACCTCCCTACAGAATCTTGACCACTACCACCACACACAGTCCTTCTCAAGACCTCCCTACAGAATCTTGACCACTACCACCACAAACAGTCCTTCTCAAAACCTCTCTACAGACAGTAGGGGATTAGCAGCAGCAATGAAGGACATAAACTAAGTAGTATCTAGTAATGAAAACTAATTAATAATTTGACTTAGGTAATCATAGAGGCTAACAACCAAAAAAATTAAACAGTAAATCTTTCCATAATAATTTGTGTTCTATTTCTCAATCCAGCTCTTATAACACATGCACAGAAGTAATGGTTAACTCCGATTCAGCTATATAAGTAATGATTCAGTTATACGAACAATTGAATTACTCAAGTCTATTTAATTTCGTAGTTTTATTTCCTATTCGCTTCTCATTCATCGTAAAGAAAACGCAATGTCAGAACCACGGAAGTCTTGCATCTTGTTTTCAGCTATCGCTATAAGAATGTTGGGGGCTCAGAAAAACGAATCTGACTGCTAAGCATCTAAGACAAACAAAACACTTGCCTTTTCTTTAGACTTGGAAGTCTCGTTAACAGACCACTGTTTCACCATACTGTAGAGAAAATACATGTTCTCTTGAAGTCTCAGTTTCAAAATGTCCAAGAAAGAGGTATCACTCCCATGTGAGAAGGTTTACACAGCCTAGGTATACAGGCTAAAAAGCATCTGATATATATGTCTGAAAACACATTACAGGAAAATAAATTCATAACCATGACTTGGCAATCACTGGAGATACATTCTGACGAGCAGGATATACGAACGATAAAAATCTACACATCCAGCATTACCTCTCGACCATATCTATGGGTGGCCAAGACTACTACTTTCCTCTATAAACTCGGAAAGGCAACGCAGACTTAATGGACCAAGTGGCCGCTTAGCGCCAAACGATCCTTTGATCAACCACGTGCTTCATGGCTAACAGCACATCGGGAACGGCGCTGATGCGCGTGCGACTACATGTGTGAATATATTTACATTTTAACAGTTCAAATGTTACCCACCCCAAAAAAAAACAACTACAAGATACAAGACTTAATCTGAAGTGCTCTTAAGCAGACTTCCGATAATTTCCAACACTAATAGTTGAATTTTTTAAAAAGTCAAAATTTTACTATCTTTATGGATTACCAAATTTTTCAACATTTCATCTATGAAATGACATATGATGTTTTACACATAACTTAACTTCACGAGGTCAAAAAAGAAAAAAGAACATCAAGAGAATTGACGCGTTTATTAAAAAATCCCGAATACACGAACAATATCGTTTAATGCTATCAGAAACACAAGAATTTTCTAATTCTTTTTAGTTGGGAAGAAAGGGGGGGGGATAACGTTTCACAACGGTGTTCAACATATTAGTACCACCATAAAACATTCGTCAGAACGACTTCTTAAAAAGTTCACTAAGGACGTTTCAGAACGCCAAATTCTACTCTGATCAGTTTGATACCTTTACTGGAATTGTCTCTTGAAGTTCACAGTGTATGTGAACAGAATAAAGATACAGCTGTTTACTAGACTATCAACCTATTAGTGTATGATACTTCGATCTAAAGGTAAGTACACTGACTTGTCAATCTGTCCAGAAAGAATTTAGTGATATAACAAAGTGTAATCCCTGCAAGTAATTTCAACAGAAACATGAAATCAGCTTAAAACATACATCAGTTTGTTGGCAGTGCACGTTAATCAGTTCAAACGTAAAATACAAATGAGCTAGCTATCAATCTACTTATAATCTGGAGTCTGGCTAAAAACACAAGATTATTCACAGTTGCCTTTAACACGTGCATTCCTTTTTCTCTTTCTAAAGTGAAAACAAGTAACACAGAAGAAAAGTTTACAGTAGTCACTCAGATTTTTTCTACTTCAGAAAAAAAATTAGCGTCAAAAGGAAGCCTGCAGCCTTAATCTTTCAAAGTTCAATTCGTCATATTATATGAATATGTGAACAAATAAAAACCAGACAAATCTAGTAAAATGAAGACCGAAATCAGCTGCAATAATTCTAGATCCGTAAGCTTGTTTGTTTGTTTTTGAATTTCGCGCAAAACTAGTCATCACCACCAACTATTGGGCTACTCTTTTACCAACGAATAGTGGGATTGACCGCCACATTATAACGCCCCCACGGCTGAAAGGGGCGAGCAGGTTTGGTGGGACGGGGATTCGAACCCGCGACCCTCAGATTGAGAATCGAGCGCCCTAACCACCTGGCCATGCCGGGCAAACTTGCTTATCTAATACATCTGCTACGACATACGAATTCCACCCTTATACACCTATAGGGTGAGAATACATACTTGTTGCACTCAAAAATCTGACAGCTTAGTTGACTTAGAATCTACCTAGCAAGCAAATTCGTGGGTTCAGATCTCACCAAACTGCAGTTTTTACTTGTTCGTAACAAAACTCAAAAGTATTTTTTTAGGGGGGGGGGTATTCTTTCGGCAATAATAAATACGCTATAAAAAAACAGCTTGCAATCACGAGTAACATGTTTAAATAACTAGTTTTACTTTCTTTAATTGATTTAAGGACATTTAAACATGTTTAAATTACTTTATAAAACACTATTGTGTGTGAAGTATCTTCAGTAGAACACACCGAAACAAGTTTGCACCTAAATAACACAAATTGTCACGTACACGACACTGCGTCATCACATGAGGACTTTCGCTGTGTACGACTTAAATCTATGTTTATTTGTATTACGAGTTTTGCTAACAGCTACTGTACGTTGAAAATTCCCATCAGACTATAAAACACAATTTTCTGGATGAATTAATTAGCTTTATACCCATTAGATCCCTCATCAAGCCATATAAGAAAGAAAATCAAACAGGAGAAAGTCACCTATTCGTTATTGTCTAATAGAATACGTGCCCACATGATTATACTGTCCTTAAACAGAATACATGCTCATGTAGTTATATTGTTGCCTAATACAAAATATACCAATGTGGTTATTTTTTATCTTTTTAACTTCTATGATTATATACCACAATATGTAAACATTAAAATACATCACATATATATATATATATATATATTTGTTTGTAATTAGCACAAAGTTAGACAACGGGCTATCCGTGCTCTCTCCACCAAAGGTATAGAAACCCGGTTTCTAACGTTTAAGTCCGCAGACATGCCGCTGTGCTACTGAAGGGGTGTCATATATTACCTTATTTGTTTTCCACCGAACAATAATATATTCCATTACGCACACAAACATATATAGAAACTTAAAAATATATTACCATATACCGTTAACGTCCAAGTGCAAAAATAAAGAAAATACAAATAGGGAAAATACACACACACATATATATATAGTTTCCAATCTTATTTTGACGAATTAAATAAATTTATTATTATAATAATACGAGTATAATACTTCCTAAAGGCAGTAATAATATTCTGCATTAACCTAGATTGCGGTTTATTTTACAACATTTATAACTTAGCATCCGAGTGCCAAAGGAATTCATGGTATTTCTACTCATATTTAATATTTCACACCTGGGTAGTTCTCATTAATGACACGGTTTAATTTTTATACAGAGATGCCTCTAACACTTCGTATTTGTTGATTACACCGGTTTAAACTTTCAAAGACTTGTTAGCCTTTCTTATGAGTGGAAGCAAATATATTAGATACTTATAAGATACAAGTTAACAAGATACTTCAATGAATAATAGGCATCTTTGTTCACTAATTTCTTCCGGTTGACATAAGAACTACTCTAAGGTATGGGAATATTTTAATTCAATTAATACGACTCGACCAACGAAATACGTATAGTAAAGCATCTACTGGTATGACCCTTCACTGTGAAAAATCGGGATGTACTCATTAAGTACGATGAACTTCAACAGAGTATGGTAAAGGACAGCACAAAGACTACCGATTAACTGACTACACAATGGATGGGCTTTCTTACTACTAAGGAAACAAAAAGATACAACTAAGGTTAAGATGCTAAACAAAACGTGATGATTGTTACGATCTAATTAGAACTGGTTCGTGTGAAAAACAAATATTACAACATTAATTTAAAAGTGAACTATGCAAAAACAACGAATTTTTAACGCTTAGTAACAGTTCAAAGCAAAACACACACCTGCTAACGCTAAAACACATTCTATGCAAAGATAATTAACGTAATCAACGTATAGTCAAAACAGACAATATTACGCTTCGGCGCACGGCCTTTAGGCACAATGATCACGTGCATTGAGTTTTAAATTCAGTAAATATTTTCAAACCAAAATTAAAACAATAACAACAAATAGAAAAAAATAAGAATATAATTTTAAAAAGTTAGGAAATAAACTCTCCGTAACGTGTAGCGTCCTGGTGGTAGAGATTTACTCGATAGCCCCTTCATTAATTTATCAAAGCCTGGGAGAAGCCTAGTGATTACCATGTTTGGACTGCAAAGCCGAGGGTTCATGGCCCGTTGCCGCAAAAACACTTCTGCAATTTGAGACCGTGGATGTGCTACAAAAGAGTAATTGTAAAATCCCATAAGAGCTGGCAGAGGGTGCTATTGGCTAGCTGATTTCTCTCTAGTCTATCATTTCAAAATTTGACATGACTCTGCAGAGACAGCCCTTTGTGTAACTTCGTATTAAAATTCTGAAACATCATCACGATCGACAGATGTTCTAAAAACGCTTTTCCATGCAATATTCTTATAATGAACTAAGTTATCACAGGGCTCTCACCTTCGATATTTAAACTTTGCCCTATGGATCATTCAGTTCACCATATGGATGAATGTGAAGTGCAACTAATGAACAACTATGTCCAAAGGATATAGGGTGTTGAAACCAGACTGCCTATACAGCACCATACATCAGAATGACCATCTCTGAGACCGCCTATTCCATGCAAAAAGTTTTGTGAAATGAAAAAGGTTTAAGTCATCTTAAACAGAGACAGGTTAACTTCACACCAGCTGCCTGAAAACTAGCAACATCTCTACAAATGAATGGGTGACACGTTTTTAATTTTCAAGAGGGGCTCACTGGATCTTCTGAAGTCTGCAGACACACATCCTAATGAATGTAGCATCCTCAAACGTAGATGCCACACCACATTCAATGTCTAACTGCTACTGTATGTGGTTCCAGAGCATAGAAAACATGTTATACTGGCAAGGAAGGCTTATGACTGTTCAAAGGGTCCACAGGATCATGGGGAGGCACTAGTTCTCTGACCACAGGTGGCACTGACCAGCACCTAGGAATGTGCACCAAGGAATCACATAGACCATACGAGTTCGTGTTAGGATATAGTGTCCTTTCTATTACCATGATTAATTTTTACAGCTTATTCTCCTGCATACTGGAGTTAACCAGTAAAGCTCAAGTTTCAGCAGCTGACGTTTTCTGTAGAAAACCCTCAATCTGAGGATAATTTGATAATATAGCCTATCTCTCACTACATCTGAGAAGGCCTCTCCTTGTCCTTGCTAAATTCTTTTATCATGTACTTAGATATCTACAACATCTTCCTTTCTCCTATAAGTTCTGTATCTCAGAAGATTATCTTCCATGATCACGGTTTACAAGCTTTCTAGTAATTAGAGAGTGAAATGCATCAAAGAAGCTTTAAAACAAATCTTCAAAAACTAAATGTAATTTAATAACTTACGTGGTATTCAAGTATACTGAAGTCCAACGGGGGTGGGGAGTTATAAGTAGAGCGGTAAGGAGGGGACGCAATCCGACCGCTAAGCCGGTTATTTAATAATTTATGCAAACTATACAGGCTAGAAGGCAAATAGAAAAATCGAAAAACTAACATATGAATTTATCATCCGAATTAAGCAAGATAACTGTTACATTTAGTATGCTATGGTACTTGTGTTCCCGCCTTCACTCCTTATTCTTCAACTACGTCATCTCGTTCTTAAGTTATAATATATATCAATTATTTTTATTTTCTAGTGTTGTGGTATTTACCATCTCATTATGCTACATGCTTCTTTCGTAATATCTATATGTTTTTAGGAAAAGGAAAAATAGGGCTCTAGAAATAGCATATATAATGTTCCGGGACATCCTAAATTTCCAGTGGCTACCAAACATTACAGGAAGCATACTCGACAGGGTAATCAGGTTTTTATTGTATCTGTCATTGCTATAAAGTAAAGTACAAAATGAGATATATTGCAATTAAATGCAGAACATTGATTTCTTCGGTAGTTCATTTATGGTGTAGTATTTATATATAAAAATATTTATTAACTATCTTATGTTATGAAAACACTTGATTTTGATGAAATATCAACCATGAATAACAAATTTGTTCTGCAAGAATGTGTGCTGTGAAAAGGTTAGACAGACCTAAAGTCCAGTACAGTATATAGAACCTCTTCAGACCGACAGACTTGCACGGGCCATGAAGAAAAAAAAAGGGGGGGGGGGAGAAGCACAGAAACTTGCCTAGGGCGCAAAAATGACTGACTACGGCTCTGAGTAAAATAAAATAAACAATAGATTTCCAATTTATTATCGGGTTGAAAAGAAAGAGAAAAAAGATGTAGACATAAGTGTAAAAATAGACAAAAAACTTCATTTTATAGAAAAACTTTATGAAGTTTACCTTATTTCTAGCAAGTTTCTCCACTTCGTTTAAAATAAGACTAGCTGCTGTTTGTTGGACCAGAGAGAAACCAGCTACTCCACAAAGGACGACAAAAATTATCAATACTACACTCTTTAAGTTACACCAAAGTCTTAGTAAAATATCACACAACCCTAGTTTACCTACGTCAACAATCATTCCTATTAAATATATTCAAGGGCCTGAACAAGTGGCTCATGCTAACTTGTACAAATCTCTGTGCTACTCCTTGGGTACTGAACAGTCGTTGTAGTATGTGAACTTTGGCTCAAATAAAGAATGAACACATGTTTATCCTCTTTCACCTGTTTACGAGGACGTCAACTAACTAAATGCAGAACACCTGAACGAAAATTTTGAATCATATACTTAACTAAATATATATTCTTTTCTCGTTATGGAAATGGTGAAATATAGCAGGTTTTGTTTTAACTACGACAAGTTCTTTAATCGGAATGTTGGTTTCATAATATCTATAAGTTTAATTTGAGTCAATTAATTGTTTATTAATTGAGCAAATTCTGGTCTACTTGAAAGACTGTTTCCCAAGTTATGGTTTGGTGTTTGGAATGAATGTTTCTAGTACACTTTGAAAGACTTCGTTTGGTTTCAAAATGCTTCAGAGTGCAATTATTTTGATGTGGAGAGTGACAATTTTAAAAGATTTGATAAAACCCTCACGATAATACAAAGGATGAGATATATCATGTGTAAGAGGATAAAAATGTCACAAGTGTAAATTTTTTCCTGCAATAAAATAATTTTGAGAAGCCGCTATAAGATTTTTGTAACAAACCCATCTAGAAAAGAAGTTTTTATGCTTTGTTTTATGGGCATTATGTTTGATAGCGTCTTCAGTCGAGGTACTTTTGAAAGTACATTCTTCTTCTTCTTTTAGCTAAAGTATTTTTAACATACATTTTGCAGGGAGAAAGTCTGAAGCTATGAAAATTCTACGTTTTTGAAAGGTTATCGTGACTTTGTCTTCAGTAATTTTTGTAAACTACTTACTGTATTCTTTTAAGGCATAGGTCACGCAAGTTACGAAACGCCCTGTATTAAAATTTGTTTACACCGTCATTTTCATTTTCCCGATTAAATTACGATTGTCTGCAAATGAATCAGTAGCGAAGTTCATGTGCATGCAGAAACAAACAAAAATACACGAGTGCACGTATTAATATATAAACCAGTATATTTATTTATAGAAACAAGGGTGTATACCCAATTAAATTTTATTAGTCATCAGGATCTCTACCAGCCTAACCTCAAATTGAAATTCTTTTAGGCAGGATAAGAGTAAATTAATCTAAGAGACCTTGGGTTTGACCTCCCGAGTTCAAAACAGTAATTAGTTCTCAAATCAGTCAAGAGATGGTGGAGCTACGAGCTAAAAGTTTGTATTTGAAAAAAAAAATCAAAATTAAGAGCCATTCTATGAGCCGCTATACCACAGTTAAATAACTAGATATAATTAGGCAGTTAGCGACATTACCACTTAGACGATTGTTCAATCCTTTTAGTGTTTTTTTTTCGTCACGCTCATGACACCTCGAAAAAACAAGCAAATACTAACTGTATAAAAAAAAAGGGGGGGGTGTCTAAACAAAAACAAAAAAACGCATATTACCTACTCTCACAGGGTTTTCACTAGGGTCCCATAGTGAAGGAAGTGTCCTGGACTCTCAGTTTTTTTTCAAGAGTCCCAGTGAGATTTTCAAATGTCCCAAACTAATTTTAAAGGGTCCCATTGGTAGAATTTAATAAACTACAAAAAAAAAGAAAAAAACATTTCAGTGTCAACGAAAAACTTTATTTACAATGTACATTACATGTTTACTTTCAGCAAGTGGAAATGAGCATGTTAATGTTCAATGAAAAACTTTATTTCCAATTTACACTGCATGTGCAAGGAGATTTTCATGATAAGATTAAAAGTACTTTTCATCTGAATATTTCCAAATATCATCTGCATAACCTCTAAAACCTCCTAAATAAATATCACATATTTTTTCCATAAAAATTTTATTTTTTATCTGTTATTTTCTTTACCCTAACTCTATATGAGGTCGGTTAATTTGACTGACCTCGTAACCACTATAAAAATTAGGAAATAATTATAAATTTCCCCCATTTTCTTTCTGGAATGACTGCAGATTGTAACATAAAACCACAATTGTTTATTCTAAGTAGCTTAAAGCTTGTAACATCACACATTTATTTATACTTACATTTTATTGCCCTTTGTTTAACTTTGTCTAACTATTATCATTCGTACCATATAAATTCCAAATCACGTGCAGATAACATTATGGTGTCGAATTACATTACGCACGAAGTACTCAGAGCGTATCTCATAAGATATTCTTAATATTAGTATTATTCTTTGTTTCACTTTAGCTAACCTAAAAGTTTTAAATTTTTACATTTAAGCTACTTTTATAATATATAATAATAATGATAATAATGTTTTATAATAATAAATAAAGAGTACACATGAAAAACAAGAAATAAAGTACTTACGTGGGTTTTATTTATTTTTTGCTCTCGACTGTTGGTGAAATTAAACCTTACTTTTCTATACTAATTGTACTACTACATTAAATAATTTCTATTTAACCAAATAATACACCAAATAACATAGAATAACAACATGCAAAAAAGGAAACAATGTTCCATAACTATCACAATTTTTCTGGCTTTTTCACTGTGCGACAAAAGCCGCTACAAATTCAGCTAAGCTCGTCAATGTGTTTCCAGTTGGAATAAAGTTTGAACTGGAAGGAAATAGATAATTCTCTGTACAGACAACAACGTAATATAAAGCATCATTTGGTAGAAAAAACTATGGCTTTCTATTGGTTATAAATAATATAGTCTTAGATGTCAGAAAAAACTGTTGGCAAGTTCTGAAAGAGAGAATGTGACAGATGGGTGTGGCAAAAGGTCTGATTTTCTATTTTATTGCTTTGTAACTAAATAAGATTGAAGGCTATGTAACTCATGCTTTGGTGAACGATGAAAACATTATCAAGAATAATTTACGTTACATTTTGAACTTCTCGGAGGGGCGATAAGAAAAATTAGAGAAGCCATAGATAACAAACGTTACAGTTCTCATACTGGGGGAAATTGAGAATTTTTAAAAATATTTCTTTATAAAATTAAGGACTTAAAACTTAAACACTACTTGAATTTGATTTATTACCTACGTTCTGAAGCCGAGTTTATTCATATACATTGATAATAAAGCAGTTTGATTAAATTTTGAATGTAACTCTGTGAAAGGTTGTGACGTGTGCACTTTAACCTACCCATGGTGAAAAGGTTAATCATGTGGTACTTTCACGTGGCTTTATTTTCGTGCAACTTATTGTCATTGGTGAAACTTGTTAGAAGTTGATTGTGTACATCTGTGTGCAAACTGTATGCTGTTTAGTTTGTTATGGTGCAAAGTTAAAGTTCAAAGCAAAGTACTTATGCTTGCCTTGCATATGCTTTTTTTTGGTGCATATTCGGTACCCAGGAGGGGTCAAATCTCATGTATCCCGACAATTTCTTGTGCGTACGGGACTCGGGAGTTTGGGTTAACTAGAACCCTACTCTAATATGCTGTTAATTAAAAAAGGCTTATGCATAGTAATGTAAAAATACTTTGTCTTGTGTTTTAATAACACAAAAGAAAAAACGTGGGTTTTGTATAAATAGACGTTCACCAAACGAACAATTAAGGACTCCTCTCCACCGTAACAGCTACACACAGAATGAGAGGTTATATCTGACAAATAAATACGATATAATGCAATATCACGTCTGGTTATGTCAGTTCTTGACTAGCTGAAAATTCATCTTGTTCAAGTTAATTACAGATTTCTCTATTCTCAGCTAATAATTAATTCTCACAGGAACTTGCCTACACCTGCGTCCTGTACTTAAAAAATATTAAACCTGAAACTTAGCTGTAAGAGCTTGCTCAATCAATCAATAAGAAGGAAATACGTAACAGCATGTCAAACGCAAACATGCTGCTCTAGAGAAATGTTAAACAATCTAATTGAATATGCCTTCTCAATTCAATTAACACATGCAAAATATAACAATATGCCAAACACAAACTGCCATTTCGAACAAAGATTATTAACATTAATAATTCCAATATCAATAAATTAATCTTTGTTAACTTTCAAAACCAGACTTATTTTTTTTCAAATATACTCATTACATTTTAACAGTAAATTATACATTTATACAAATTATGGACAGTCAAATTCACCTCGATGTCTTGTTTTAGGATAATCAAATTAATCCACAATTGTATTCTTGATTTCTGAAGAGTCATACAAATCCCCATATCCTGCCTTTAAATCTCAGAAAATCAGATTAGCCACTCTCTATTTACTTTTCCTCACTATAAACCTTTCTTTCTTTCGTTCATTCTTCTTATTATCAACCTCTTCAAGATATTCTTTCTTCACAACAACATCCAACATTTTTTATTCATATCAAAAGACTACTCAGTAATCTACTAACACACATAAAGAAGCTAATTCCTTAATTATTTGAGAATATTAAAATTTATTGTAAATATATATATATTTTTTATTTAAATACATCTTAAATAAAACCTCAGACCACCATGATATTGAGTGTCACCACCATGTAAAACAGCCTCCTGGTTATTACCATGTCAAATACAAACCTTATATCTACAGTTACAGATGTCCTTTAAAATGTAATATACTTATTTAAAATGAATAATGATCAAGTAATAGTATTTCACATGGTATACATACAATTAACAACACAAAAGGCTAGCTTACTATTTGATTGAATTTCTTGCTAATTTATTCAAAAGATCATCATTAAAAGCTCATTTTGTAGTTAACACTGACAACAAACAAAATTACTTGAGTTATCATTATAAAAAAAAAGAAACTGCAGTACCAGTTACAACAGTTAAAAGGCTCGTTATAATTATCTTTTCATACCCAAATAACTTAAGAAAACTCAAAATCGAATATATTATTCATAGTCTAAAATGGCTTCTATTATTATAAACACAGTACAAACCAAATGATGAATGGGTCCCTTGTGTAGGTTTGAAGTGCACTTAAGTATTCAGGTTTTGCATGAAATTAATTAGCTTCAAAAGGAAGAAAACAAACAAAATTTTTAAAACTTTATGTATAACGAAAAGCAATTAATTTAATAGCAAATGTCTATTCTACGAAGAAGTTTCTTTATGGGCAGCAATAGCCTGCGGTAGCAACGATGGATAGAAACATCATGTCAAGTAACAACCATCGCTACCACAGATATATGGCTTAAACCATTCAACAATAATATCCGGTCTGTCAGTTTATTATTCAATTTAAAACATACTTGTATTATAAGAGTTTCTAGAATATACACATTACCTGAAAATCTTGTTTTAATTCTACTAGTCTTTAAATCCCAGCTAAAATTTATATTTAATATTTTTTTGTCTGTATAGGGTTTTTTTAAAGCATATGGTTTAGTTACTTTTAAATATTTGCACAAATCTATACAACAGCTAGCTGTCCAATATTTTAAACTGACAGACTAGAAGGATGACAGTTAGTCAACAGCACCAACCACCAATTCTTGGATTACTTTAATCAACTAGTAGGATTTGACTGTAACTATCATAATGTATTAAAGGCCCCAAAATGACAAGCACAATTTTTGTTTTCTTCCATCATGGAATGTAAACCACGGACCCTCAAATCCACAGACCAGCACAGTAATCAGTTAGCCACAACCAACTATTTGATGCATAAGAATTTTGTTTGTTTAATTTAATATAAAGCTACTTGAGAGCTATCTTCACAAAAGCCATCCCTAATTTTGAAGTGATAGATTAGAGCAGCAGTTCTCAATCTGTTGTTTGCTGGCTCCCTTCAGGTGGTTCATGGAAAGGAAATGGCAGCATAGTGTATATATCCCCTTGTAGTCCATCAAGATAATATATATATATATATATAGGTGGTGCCACAAAAAAAAAGTTTGGAAACAATTGTATTAGAGGGATGGCAGTTACTCAACAGCACTAATCATCAATTCTTAGACTACTGAGAGTAAAAAATTTGATGTGGGTAATGAACAACAAAGTTGGGAAATCCAATGGATTATCGGGTTGGCAGCTAGTTAACAGCAGTATCCTCCAACTCTTTGGCTGCTCTAATCAAATGCTAGGATTTGACTGTAAATCTTATAATATACCAAAGTATCCAAAATTCCAAGCATTCTCTTTTTCTTGCAGCAATGGAATGCAAATAATGGACCCTCATATCTAAGCTGATTCTTGATGCATAAGGATTTTTGTTTGTTTACTGAATTTCACAAAAAAGCTACATGAGAGCTATCTGCATTAGCCATCTCTAACTTTGAAGTGATAGCCTAGACTAGATGGAGGGCAGCTAGTCAAAATCTCCACATGGAACAGATATTTTCTGCATGCTGGTGCTCTTGTTCTCATTAGTCAGCTATGTGGAGAATGTCTATTGTAAATACAGTTTTAGCACTTTCAGATCAGATTTACTTTGACTTTTAAGGATTTCAGTTTGTCTTTATAAAAGAGCCAAAACTTGCAGTGGAAGACTGCCTTTGTTTCGTTTTATTTCTACCTGTTGTTGGTGTGTGTTGTAGTTTAACTCTTCTCATTTATATACATTTCGTTTATCTGAAACAGTACTACCACTCTGTATATTATCTATGTCCTTCAGTTTCCTGTACTTCAGTAAATAATGTTTTACTTTCTTATTTTTGACTTCAACATTGTGTCTTGTTTCTTTCATATTACATGCAATGTAACAAATTTATTATTATATATTTATTTTAATATCAGCATTTGTTTAGATTAAGTTTATATTTAAAAACATGCATAGCTTATAGTGGTAAATATGT
>NW_013666610.1:15086-57618 GCF_000517525.1 Limulus polyphemus | reverse complement strand
AGATTCTCGAGAGTAAGAATCAACAACATGTGTGTATGTAAATGCTTGTTTTAGTGCCAGTATTGTTACGTAAAACTGAAATTTCTAGAAAACCTCCACGCGTCTATAAATATACCCAACATGATGCATCAAAGAGAGTATCTATTATTAGTTTGCTATAGTCAGTGTGCTACAAACTTTGGAAACTATAAGTGTGATTGTTATAATGCTTCTCAATTGGAAAACTTCAGATATTTGACCAGAAGCACTTACAAAGTTCGAACATTATATCTCATTTAACTTCAGTGGATTCTCATTGGACATTAGTATTTTTACGAAAACATTACATAACGTTACAGTGGAAAACTCAGCACGTGTGGCTGATAAATAATGAAGGACAAAGCTAGCTAGTTTCCCATTAAGTGAATTATACCTACGTCAACTCGTTCATCGTGAATCCTCAATAACATATCAAAGAAGTTTCAGACTAGAAAGAAGACTTTATATTGACTAAGTTTGTGAAACTTTTGTCTATAAATCATTGTTTGTAATAACTATTTGTAATAACTATAATTGTAAATTGTATTTTTGTGTGTATATTAAAACATATTTGTGTTAAAACGAAAACTGTGTATCAATCTTGTTGGTAAATATCATAAACTGACTATATATCGGCATATATTTAAATGCTAAATCCAAAGTACAATTTAACTATTAAATTTAAATTTATCAGTTAACTCAATTTCAAACTATTTGAAATTCTAATACATAACAGCAACAAGTCATTACACCTGTCCTTCTACATCTTATATCCCATAATCTCATTTTGCCTATGCCTACAAAAACATAAAATTATCATAAACAATTCTGCAGAAGTTTAAACAACTCAAATAAATTTACACAACCATCACTACAAGTTCTATCCAAGTCTAGATATTGTCATGCTCTTTGGTTTCATCCTCCTGAGCAAGAAAACTGTCTGAGGATGGATATGTGATAGCATCAAGTCAGAAAATGAGGGAGACCTAACTTCAAATTTAGTTAGAAATAAATAAAATTACCATTTATTCTTCCTTAAGAATTACACAAATGACATAAATTTAACCAAAACTTAATGCCATAAACAAGACAACAACAACAGTAAATATAAGCAGATATGTATATTTACTGAATTACAGTGGACATAACAGTTACAATCAGGTAACTTAAATACCCTCTTAACCAATATTCTCATTACACTGTAACTTGTATTACCTAGTAAAATCAAAATTCTCCATTAGACTTTACAGAACCCCAACAAAAGTCTGAAAATTATCCAGCTTTTGAATTGCCATATTATTCACTGTTTTTTTTTAAATATTTTAAAATTACTGCAATCTTCTAAATACATAATTATTGCATAAACATACTACTGCAACATCTTAATGCAATATCATACTTCTCAAGTTTATTGTATTTTAATTGAAATTACACATGTTATGTTTACTTTTATTTCTACCTATACATTTAAATTTGATGTGTCCCCTAAAGGTTAAGAGTTCATTTCTTAATCTAATCTTTAATATCCGATAAATTATATTAAACTTTACATTTACCAAATACTACTTCTTTAAATTCTACAGTCTAATCACTTTTATATGTTTTATAATCTACAATCTTAATATCCTAATTCTTAAATGTAGATCAGATATTGAAACAACATACACCGGAAATATATACAGCTATCATTAGATATTTTATGTATTTCTACTAACCATGTAAATAAAAATCTGAAAAAATATACAGCCACCACTAGTAGTCTTAATCATATCCACACATTCAAGATGATCATGAAACATATTGTTGTAAGCTATGTTTTTAATATTGTAATTTATATGTTAGCTAGAAGGTGCATTATGGTAAGATGGGCCTATAATGCCTATTAAGTTTTAAGCTAGCAACAAGTTTTTATTGTAAGTTTGAACTTAGATTATAAAGTACAGTTTTTCAAGATACAGAGTTGAATCAGCCAGTGTGTTTTTGGAAAGTATTTGGATTTGTGTTTGTTACTGTGTTCATTAAAATACCTTGTAGAACTAAGATGATTTTATGTTAATCCTAGTATTTTTAGGGAGATTTGAATGTCATTTGTAACATAGGCCTGCAACAACGTACAGTAGCATACAAGTATTCAAGGTTGTAGAAATGTTGAAAAACTAACTTGTTAATGATATGTGAAAAAGACATTGAAATATTTTCAGCAGATAAATTAAAAGAACCTGCCAATGAAAGAACAACATTACAATCATATATACAACCATAACTGTAAAGACTTATCAATGTTTACTCATCTCAAGAAATCAAGGAACATATAAAAAATTTAGTACCAGCTATACTAATATTCAAACACCCAAAATTTAACTTACATCAAGAAGAGCATGCAGTTGGGAGTCTTCCAGGACAGAGAGCAGAAAATCTCTTTCACGTTTGCTACAGTCTGTAAGACAGTGAATATTGTCCAAACTGTCCAGCACAGCTGAAACAGCTCCTACAGGAAACACAAAACAGTTTCTAAAAGGTAAATTTAGAAACTGCACACTTTACTTTGAGTATTAATAAAAACTTATCACTGAAGTGTAAACTGTGGTATAGGTCAACAGTGCTAACTAACTTAAAATATTTAGGGGGGGTAGAGGTCAAAAGTGCTAACTAACTTACAATATTGAGAGTGGTATAGGTCAATAGTGCTAATTAACTTACAATATTTAAACCAATATGAAGTACTGTAAACCATTTTATTTACTCTACTATTTTGAAAGCTGAGCTTCATCAGTTATTGTTCTGCCCACATGCTTTGACATAATAAAAGGGTTGCAATTAAAGGCTGTTGTAATAATTTTGATTTATTTATATATATATATTTTTTAAACTCATTTTTTCGTCCACTTGGCATGTTAGAATAATGACCACTTTACAAACTTCTAATCTTTTACCTCAAGCAGGGTGAAGGAGGATTGCTAATCATTGAACACCCTTGGCGAGTAATAGTTTTTCTCGAAACTATTAACTTTACACCAAAATAACTGCCATAGACACAGATGCTGTTGTAATAAAATAACTAGAGATGGGAAGTAATGTGAGAAACAAATCACAAATCATTATATTTTCAAGGAATAATGATTTATCTAAAAAATATAAACCTACAGTTTGGTATGGACAGAAGCTTTCTAAAAGAATCAATCAGCATGTTTTTTTTTTTACACATGAGACTCTTCAGAGCAGCAGAGAAATGAAAGTTTGAATTTTGTTTCATTTTCCTCTGTAAATTATACTAAATAAATTCAAAATGACAAAATACTAATTATAAAATAATTTTGAATTAAAAATTGTGATACCCAAAGTGTGCACTTTACATCAAAGAGTAATTACAGGTCATGATAGGGTTAATGGTGTGTGTGTGTTTATTAATAAACAGTTGTTCATCAAAAAATCATCCAATTTAATTCAGGATTATCCACATCAATACCCAATTTACTTCAAAATTTAAAGTAAATAAACCTGTAGAAAACCATACACAAAAACATTTCTTTTCAATGATAAGTTGTTTAATTATGTTCAAAACATAACACCAAGTCAGCAATATATTGAGTATTAGTATAATAATATCTTAGCATGTAATGATTATCCTTTTGAGATAACATAGTTATTGAACAATCTGAAAATTTCATACCAGCAGATGTAACTTCATCACTGACCCCAAGCTTAGAAAGGCCATCAAGTGGTGGTTCAATATAAAAATTGGTCCATTTTGGGCTTGAAACAGCTGCTAATACTGCCCCCTACAAAAGAAATCAGGTTTATCTAAACATTCCTGTGCACTTGAACTATTTTATGTGAATAAAATTTAGCTTTTTGAACCTGTCAACAAATATAACTAAACTAGCTACATTTTGCAAGCATTTAAAAACCAATGCAACATTTATGTTGCTACTTATAAAAGAATGTCATATATATAAAATTTAAGTGTCATATAATAATTATCAGACTTAATAATTTTTCTTGAATAAAAATTTATAGTTCAACTCAGAATAACTAAGTAAATTTTGAAGAAATAATGAATTCCATTTAAATGTTTGGACTTAAGATAAGAAAGTAAAACGTATTTTTTCTAGATGCACAATTAAGATCTACATCACAAAGCCAAATCTGTGTACTACAGTCTTGAAGTCAATAATCTGTGCTTTAGAATCCATAACTCTTATTACTTCAAGTTCAAATGTCTTTAAGTTTATACTGTACAATGCATTCATCCTAAAATTCCATATGAACTTGGAGATGCTTACAACCACCACTGTGAATTGCAGTAACTTAAACGTTCTAGAATCAACAGTGTGCATTGCAATCATTCAAAAAACTTGTATAAGAATCTCAGATATAAAAAAATCCACATCATGAATTGAAATCATTATAAAACTTTATAAGAGAACTATAGGTATCCAAAAGTTCAGTGTGAACTAAAATCATTCTTAAATCCTGTGTATGAACTTCAAACATCAAGACATTCACAGTGCACTGTAATCATCCTAATGTATTTTTTTGAAGCTCAAATATCCACTATCCAGGAAGCACTTAAGCTATTTTGCAATTCTATTTATGGACTTCACATAACTTAGAATCCACAACATGCACTGATTCCATTCTTATATTCCACTGCTAGCCATAGGTATTCCAGACTCTCTACAAAGTGCATTTTATCATTTTAAAACCCTTTAAGACTAGAAAAATAATTTATGAACTCACAATATGCTAAAACCTAACAGATTTTCAATAAAAATAGTTTATGTTTCATATAACAAGTACAATCCAAGAACTTTTAAGTAACATATAAGCAAATTTTATATGATTATTTCATAACACTGAGTAAAGCTGGTAAATGAAATTTATCTCTGAAGTAGGAAACAGAGATGATACAAAAGCTGTGTGTCAATCTCCACACAAGAAACAAAGATAAAATAATGTACCTTTAGTTTCCTTCTTGCATTGAACTTTCTTAGTTCCTCTACTGTTTCCTGAAGATGAATTCTTGGAGCACTATGATCTCTATCCTAGAAATACAACAAGAATGAATCAGTGCAGATTTTATTAGAAAATCCATTACAATTACAACAGTCAATTACTTTTCCATTTTCATTCGACAATTAACACCAATTTTCAAATATAAAGTTTTATTTATTCTTCAAAATTACAAAGGTATTTAAGAAATCTAACAGGTGTGTTATTAAATAAATGTATAGCTAAAATGTACTAGAATTCACCATACGAATTCAGCAACATTAGGTAGCTAAGAGTCAAACACTTGCATTTCAGAAAATCTAGGGTCCAGTTATACAGTTATATAAATTTAACACAGAGCTATATTTACTGTCAAAATGCAATTCCACAGATAGTTTAATCTGAAAAATAACAATTTATAAAAAGATAAAGAAGATCTAACGAAATAGTACAGTGTATGGTAAAACATTATCAGTGATTATAATTATTATATCAGCTAGGCTTGCTCCACAAGTTTATGCAGCTAGATTAGGCTTTGTGACCAAAAGTACCCATTCTATGATAGTTAACTTAATTGTAATAACAAAAAGGATTTGAATTACTGCATTAAAGAAATGTCCTGGAAGTAAAGTGCACTATTTGACCAATTTTTGTTTCTTAAAAAAAAAACGTAGTTTTTATTTTCTAAATGTGTGAGTCGTTTGACCTAACAGTGCTTGTTGAATGTCTGCTATATCTATTTACAAATATAAATGTCACTGCCAAAGTTGAAAAATGACAGCCAATTTTAACTAAACTATAATTTCAACTCGTGTGTTTCTTAATAAAGTTAGAAGATAGTCTTAAATTAACTTCAGAACTAATTCCAAGTACACATTTCCAGTAAAAGTTTGTACTGTTGCTCTTTAAATTTTTCCAAATAATATTAAAAAAAAGGGGTAAGCAAGAATGAATATCATGAAACCAATAATGTTAAGTGGATCTTTCACCTTATATGTAGATCAAGTAGTAGAAAATCAATTTAAAATGGCTCTTTCTTCATAATTTAAGTAAAAAAAACATAACAGCTTGTGCATACTTTTTATTTTTTCTACATGATGGTAACGTGGTAACATAACCAAACTAAAACATTGAACTGAAGAATCCTTTATGAGTTTTGAATTTTCAATAGTGAATTAGGTTCACTCAAGAACCAAGCAAAGAATAGTAAAAAGCTCTACCTTGAGCCATAAGTGGTTTAAAGCTTCTTTTACTGTTATTCTTTCCTTAGCATCAACAGTCAGCATTTTCTGAACTAAGTCTTTAGCATAGTCACTCACGTGGTCCCATGGACGTCCAGCTAACTAAAATTAAAGAAAAACAACAACTATGTATTACTAATAATTATCTGTCAAATTCAAATCATAACATGCTTTAAAAATTTTTTTTACTAAAATAAAACAATCTGATAAAATACAATAGTGAAAATGTATACATATGATCACCCACTTTTGAAAAATACGGAGCTGTAACATCTGTCGAAGAAAATAACAAACAACAATAAATAAAACCATTCAGTGAAATGTTAAATGGTGCTATAATATAAATGACAGGAGTCTCGTTTATGTTAATTTCAATCAAAAGTGATGAATGAACAGAATAGAATTAGAATAGTTAAATTTTATCTTGATAAAATTAATATAAACTTCTGATTAAAGCAAGCTACCTAAACAAATCAGAACTAAAAATCAACCTTGTAATGAGTATAGCTAATGAAATATACTTAAAAGATTAGAGTGCATTATTTAATCAGTTGGATACTCTCTGTTAACCCTATTTCTACTATAATCTCGATAGTAACTCATGAGATTTGGCCAGCTTAGAAAATTTAGGTTAGTTCTAAATACATATATTAAACTAACAATATTAAATTATCTTTATAATGAAAATACAATGATAACCAATAAATAAAAACTGATATATTAAACATTTTAACCTAAAACTGTTAGTGAAAGTAATGAAGAAAGAATATAATATACCTTATTTATGAAACATGAAAACTAGTGCACTATTGTACATTCAATCAGTATATGCAGAACTTTACACAATCTTCCCTAATAACGTCTAGTGACCAATGAATGTTCATTAAATATCTTAGCCAGAGTGACTTTAGAGTAGTTTGACATCTGGAATAAATTACTCCACATGTTACTGTTTAATGATAGCAAGACAGTACAGTAAAATACAAAATAAGTTAAAAACAGAATCATAGAAGAAAAAAAAAAGCAAGAATATTGACACTCTAACTGAAGTATACCCAAGTTAAATGTAATAAAAAACTATTTACTATGATGTGTGTCTAAAGCAACTCAACTAACTTTAATTTACCCTTGTAATTTTACAACACACATGGTATGGGTATCAAAAGTAATAAATAATTAATCCCTAAACAGTAGTCCATAGTATATGTGATAAGATTTGGGAAAGTTCACACCAGTAGTAAGACTTAGAAAAGGAAGTAACAACAATGGTAAATATGACAGTTCAAATAATGAGCAAAAACTAACGTAACTAATGATTTCATGCTATATTTTATAGAGTTTGTTTTAAATTTCATGCAAAGTTATTTAAGGGTTATCTGCACATTTTACAGAGAACTGTTATACAGCTTGCATTAACTATACATATTAAGAACTTAAACTAATGGTGGTAACCATGTTAATATAGTGGTTACTTAATACTTTAAACAATTTTTAAATATCAGAAATAAAAAACTGTTGAATTGGAAGAATCTAGTGTTCACAAAGCTGTATGAGAATATACTTTGTGAAAAATGAGAGTGAGTTTATGAGCCCTATCCTTGAAGTATTTCAATGTTGAACAAGTACAACTGTCTTTAATAAAATGAAGAGTCATCCTATTGTAATGAGTAGCATTACACTGTTCTATTCAAGTTTTGTTATTATCTTGTTCATTAAACCTGGTAACATCTGTTGAAGCAGATCAAAAGCTACCTCCAATAAGTTTAGATTGCATGTATGAATGTAGTGAAAACCTGTTTAAGAATTTTCATTCGAGTTCAATATGTATATAGTAAACATCATAACCTAACTTACTCGAGAAATTTGTATTCAGAAATTGAAAGTGTCTGTTTTATTGAGAATTTTGAGCTTAAATGTTTGATTAGTGATGCTGACATCTAAATCAGGATAACATGTTTTATTTTAGTGACAGTTTTTTTTGGTTTGGTTTTTATAAAATGAGTTCTGGTGGATAACTTTCTTGGCAATTTGAAGAAAACCTGGATAATTACATATAAGAATATCATCAGTATAGCTAAAAGCGTGACTCACATGCAAAGGTTTATTATCTTTTTTTCCTACTATAAAGATTTGTTATGTAAGAAAATCAAAGTTTGAATGAGTATGAATCTGCAACCTGTGAGCTGGAGTTGACTTCCATAACGAAAGTTTGAACGTCGGATCATCAAAAAAAATTCAAGTAGATTTCCAGAAGACTAAGAAGCTCAAACTCTTTCAAACAGTTGACAATTTTTTGAGGAGCAAAAAGGTACTCCTTGTCTTTGTTAGAAGACATGTTGGTCAACTTGCATAAATGTGTTGTTAACTAAAATATAACATAGCTTGTAAGAATATAGTTAATGTGGAACAATGAAGCCAAAATATTAAAAATAATTTTTTTTAGTTGTGTGTGTGACCCTTATGAAAAAATAACCAGAGTCAACAACATTTTTGACTTAAATTTTGATTATGGTGTGCAAAGAAGATTTTTATTAGGTAATATTACAATTCATGCAGTTGTTAAAGTGGGATGGTATGTGCTGATATGTAAACCAGACAGACAAAATAGCAGTATGACAAACTGGCACAAAAATTTGAAGCTGCGAAGCATGATTATAATTAATTATAATAATTATAATTAATTACTTGTCATAATACATTATAATTAGGTCTATTATATGTTTTAACACTAAAACATTTTAATTCATTCCCTTAGTTTTTTTTTAAGCCTGATGAGCTCTGTAATGAGTGAAATACATCATCTGCATAGTATGGTTGAAATGCTATTACATACTTTTCTTTTTCTTGAAAATACCACAAGAGACTGAATACCACTATCTAATGACAAGTATTATTAGTTATAAACAAAAATGGTATACTGCTGCAAAACACCTTACCTGCTCCTCTTTGGTTTGGCACAAAATTATGTTTGGCTTTATTGTCGCTGCAATTATACTGCATGTTTCACCTCAGGACACTGCCTTTATGCTCCATAAACATAAACCCCACATAAAAAAAGATAAAGTTGCATACCTGCACCTCCTCGAAACCACCTAAATGTTATAGGTGAATGAAATACCTGTATGAGACTGCATCAGGGCTAAGGTAGAGGAGGGGAGTAATTTGCAAAAAATGTGATTCAGAGTTATAGTGTGTGTAAATTAGTTTACACAATGTTACATTAAACTTGAAGGCTGGAGGAGATAATCTGTAAAGACTACAGGGCTACAAGGTGAATTAAGTGATTTGTACAGGATAAATTATTGTAATCACAGGAAAGATAAAGTAGTTTGAACAAGATTACTTTAGATTTACTTGATTTGCACAATGCCACATTAAGGATACAGAGTAGATAAACCAATCTGTACAAGACTACATTAGCTACAAAGAGCATAAAATGACTTGTGCATGGTTATCATGATTATAAGGTATATGATGTAATTGGAAAAAAATAACACCCATTTGAAATTATATCAATATTAAAGATGCATAACTTAACTTGTACAGCTCTAGAAGTTGTAAATTTTTTTTATAGGAGGCTATAACAAGGTTATAAAGTTGGTGAACAATTGTGTATGAAATTATGTGAGGATTATAGAGTGAATAAGGTAGCCTGTATAAGATTACATCACGACACAAGGTGGGAGAAGTATTTGATAGTAATTTATAATACATACAATCTGTTTAAATATTAACACCTGCATATTACTTCATACGTTGAAAAGAATTAGCTCTCATACATTAAGACGTCCTTGACAAATGGATTCATACAAGTTTTCCTTGGTCCCCAGAAAAGGAAGTGTTCCACTTAGTAGCACATACAAGAGTACACCACAACTCCAGACGTCTGCTGGCTTTCCATATAAACAATGCTGAATGACTTCTGGTGCCATAAAATGAGGAGTCCCAATCCTTCCTGATTAAATAAACACTACACCTTGTCTTTAATGAGAAAATTAATTATGAATAAAAACAAACATCCAAATATTTAATTTGCCTCATTAAGTGAATTAAATTCATCTATTACTTTATGCAAAACTCACTCAATCTCTTAGCAACAGATTCCATAACTATTACAACTACAAATAAAGAAAAAATAAGAACTACAAACCCCAAAAATAACTGTATGCCTCAGTCAAGTGCTATCTAGTTTAAAAATCATGAAATCTTCATTCTTAAGAATCTGATTCTTGATCTATGATAAATCTCAATACACATGTAAAAATCTGCATATGTCCTTTTTTCAGAATTCTTTAATAACAGTTGCTATTTCCAGGTAAATTTCCATATGTAAGTTCCATAAATTTCTTAAATTGAATATGTAATTCCAATAATATGTACCTCCTTTTACATTGCAGCCATTACTCGACTACTAGGGTTTCCTTCCTTTGCCCATCTAAGCATTGGTCTGATTTTTTCTTCCTTGCTCCAGTCTGTTATTCCCCACTTAATTGCCCTTGGAGATATCTGTCTCATGACTCTCTCCAGCTACGTCAATGCCCCTCTATCCTGGTACTGTATATAAGCATCTCATTCAGATAATATTATCACTTTTTCGAGACTGACCCAATCCACAATCCCTAACTCTGGCTCTTAGTGGGAAGGAAGGGTGGGAGAATGTGAGGGAGGTAAGTATTATTAGAAATACATTTTTGATTTAAGAAAATGTTAACTTCCAAAACATGCTTACCTCCATACAGAATGTGTCTGAATAGATTGTGGTCCTGCCAATAGAAGATTAGCACCCGAGTGGGGGATCCACACTACATCTCTTCACCCAGAACCTAATTCATGCATTGCAGGTGGAAGTTGACATGATCCATCATCATTATTGGCCAGGCCCCTACCAGGCAGCCAAGGTACCACTGCTTGGTGTTGGAATTATAGGGCCATGGCCCCTAAATCCCATGTTGGTGGCTAGGACATTTGGACAACAATTTATATATTTGTGAGTGGATCCCAACCTGTAGCTATAGAGTGATGTGTTCCCAGCCACAGGAATCATGATGAGAAGGTAATCACCACTGACGTGGACAAACCCTCTCACCAACCTAAAGAAGTACGAAAGGCAACACCTCAAACACAGAATGATGGGAACCTGTATGCCATACTCAACCTGGCGAAACAGAACTCATTTGATTTGGAATTATGAACATGATAAATTCCACTTGTCCCTGAAATTATGGGAAGGACATGGAACAAACTGTGCTCAATCTAGGAACCAGGATGAACAATGTACTGAAGCAATATTGATCAAAAAGAAGGGCCACACTCAACTCAGCCAGATAGCCAAGCATCCAATCTGAACTGCTATTATGAGTAAGCTCCCGCATAGTCTGGTGCCTCTCCTACCAACACCTAGAAAAAAACATCTAGGGATCCAGGAAGGAGGGCCCCCAATTTCATCGTCTTCTCCAAGAATATAGGAGGGGGAGTAATGCATGTTAGGGAGTCCTGAAGAACAATGCTCTGGAAACAGTGCAATAGGTGAACAAAGTTCCCTACATTTTTAAAAGCAAAACGACCCCGATTTATCCAATCCAATGATCGGCAGGGATGGTCAGGATCCCCTTATGCTCTGCGTATGATAGTTTACAAGTGGCAGTCCAGCATAGTACACTAATACCACCCAGTCTGCCTCTAGGTGGTCTTATGGAACATCTCATTTTTATAGTGCCTGTTGCAGCCTAGATGAAGTATATTGTGTTAATGGTTGATAGTGCAGATTTGGTTTGATAAAAGCACGCCTGTCTGGGCAACACTCGCCACAGAGTGGAATCCTGTGAAAAAGAGGTAAGGGATCCTGGAAAGTAAAGAAGAGACAAAATTAATAATGAAGATACCAACCCCCTTCATTCTCTAGCGGATATGATTAAAATAGTTACAGAGATAGTCTAAAACCCTCAGAGGACAATATTAACAGATCATGCAAATAATGTGAGATAAGAGTATTGGGGGAGGTCCACATACCAGGCTGCATAATTTCCTTCAGTGGGTAATTCAACTGGGCCATTATGGACAGAGAAATGTGACAAATCTAACGATACGTGACTCCCAGAAGTCTCCACGCTTAAAAGGAGAGCCCAGAATAAGTGATATGGATCAATTTTTGTACTCACCTCGTCAAGTTAACTGGGGATAAATCCTGGGAAACTGTACAATCCCAATGAACAAAAAGTTGTTGAAAGGCATTGGTGCAGGCAACATAACACTTCTAGGCCCTCAATGGACACAACAAATGATTAGGATCTGATCAGTCATAGAGGTGAGAAATAGTAGTCAGATGAATCGGTGAAGAGGATTTATCCCGTTCACTGGTTGCCATTGTCTTGGAGAAGAAGAACTGATTTGAATATGCAGGTAGAATAATAAAGCTTAAGCTTTGGGATGGCTGGGTGTCAGATCGTGGCTGCCTCAACAGAGACAGCCAAGGTGGAAGTGGAAGAGGTGGGCACTCCTAAAGGTACCACAAAAGTGGAAATCAGGGTTGAGCTGGCCAGTCCAGTGTTACCAACAGAACACGATGAGGGGCCGAACGAATCATAGCTAGGACTCTAGCAGTGGAAATGCACATGTCTATGCAATCGCGTCTAGTCCTGACTGAATGTATATATTGCCAATGCTGGAGGATGAGATACCCGAGACCAAAATGGTAGTAGTTGAGTGTTCCAATGAGTGGCAAACTCATCAATTATTGGTGTCCCAAACGGAGAGCAAATCCAATGGAAACCTCATCATGCAGCATCCATTCTATCAGGAGAATCCGGTTGGGTCGAGATAATTGATCTGCTACCAAATTCATCACTCCTGACACATGGAAAGCTAGTAGGATGATATAATGGGAGTGGGCCCAGTAAAGAAGATCAATGTTTGAAAACAATGTGATCTGGACCATGTGTCCCCTTGACAGGAAATGAAAGACACCACCATAGAATTGTCAGAGTGAAGCCTGATGATTATTACTATCAACAAGTCCAGACCTTGAGACATCTTCCTTTGAACACCAAGAAGATCTAAAACACTGATGTGTAGTGAAACCTCACTGTCCATCCATAGGCCTTGGAATTCCTGATTCTGAAGAGATGGATCTCTGGACGAGGTGGCGGCAGAGGAAGACCTATCATAGTATTGTTCCTATCCAACCATCACTCAAGATTGAAGATGCTGATCCTGAATAAGGAAACTGGGGAATCCAGTGGATCACTGTTCATAATCCATTGATTGCATAAAGACCACTGAATAGATCTCATGTTCATTCATCCCATAGGAATGAGAGATTTGAGTGATGCCCACATCCCCAAAAGAGAAAGAACCATTTAGGCAGTGGGAGAAAGAGACCCGAGTAACAGTCAGACTGCCTGTTCCATAGCATGGAGCCAGATAGGAGTTGGCTAAGCCCGACTAAGGTACGTGTTGAAAAAGGCACCCAAATGGACGATATATTGGATTGGAGTGAAAATAGATTTCTCGGCTCTAATAATAAAGCCTGCCTTGGTTGCTTCTAAAAGTAGAATCTTGGTGTGACATTCCACCAACTGTTGAGATGGTGCCAGCAATAACCAGTCATCCATGTAATGGTGTGTGCACAGGCCTATGGAATGGAGGTGACAAGAAAAAGATCATACGATTCGGCAGAATACTCATGGTGCCGATACTAGTCCGAAGGACAGAGCCCTGAACTACAGCACCTGACAGATAGTGGTGAGATAAGTCCGCTATGGGAACATGTAAATAGGCACTGGCAATATCGAACTTGGTTACCCACAGTCTTGGCTTAAATTGACAACACAGGGTGAGGAATGATTCCATCCTGAACTTCAGAAGATCTAGGAATTGATTTAGACAAAAAAGATCGATGACCGAACAGTAACCTCCCATCTTCTTGAGCACAACAAACAAACAGGAATAAAACCCTGAAAGAACTGGGAGGACTCTCCCCACTGACCAACAAATATCTGACAGCCCTGGAATGAAGTTCTAAAATTCAAGGATCTGCGGGAGGGATAATGGTGGTGGAGATGTGAACTGAATGACTAATCCTAATGCAAGGACTTGTAATAGCCATGATAAAGGTTTTCCATACATCATGAAATTCTTGGACCGAAGCTCCCAAAGGCATATGGTAGTCTCCGACACAGCTGGCAGCATTCCAACCAAGCAGAGGAACCTTGTGGATATGGGCAGAAGCTATTTTGGATACTAATGGACCAAAGGGCTTATGTCAGGGGTCGGGACATTCAAACAGGGGCAGAACTATGACCCCATGTAACAGTCGAGGAAAGTCAAGAAGCCAACTATGACAAGGAGGAATGCAGATGGGCGACACAAATCCTTGATTCCAGGAACTCTGGAATGCCTGCAAAAATCAAGGGTCAGAAAAGGGGCCTTACATAACTCACAGAGGGCATCAGCTAGTAGATGAATGTTCTCCAACAACATACCAGCTAAGTGACTAGCAAATGTGCAGAAGCTGACAATCAAACCAAGGTATATGCCAACAATGGTCCCAACTCCTCATCAAATTGATGTGATGATTGCTGAGATATTTCTGACAAAAGTTGGAGAGATGATAAATATCTCAGAACTGTAGTTGGGGTCAGACAAATTCTAGAAAATTGTGATCTATTCAGGTTGACCACAGACTTTGTTCTGGAACCCGACATTTCCAGGAGCAGATCTATTCTTTGAGAGTCTAAATACACATCCACCTGGAAGTGGTAGGCTAAAGAATTTGTTCTGACAAATGTCACAGACAAGGCATAGCTGTCCTTTCATGTAACTGAGCAGTAAACCTCCCTCCATGAACCACAATATAAAGGTATGGAGGGAGAACTAAGTATTCACTCTCAACCATCTGCCATCAAGGAAGACAAAGACTCAAAAGTAACTGGGGGAAGATCCAAAACATCAACATTCAATTGATCAACTGAAGAAAAGGAGCCAGAGGCAACTGTTCCAAATTGGCCTCATGAGAATCCAACAGAGTAAAGGTAAGCAGTGGGAAAAAAGTGAATCTAAATTCTCTCCAGAATGTCCAGGATCGCCCTCAAGTGCAGTCTCAGATCCTCCTGGAGAAACACCACCAGGCTGAATATATGTCTCCATCTCACTGCGTATAAGGTCACAGACAGTCTCAACTGAGAGTGACTTCCCTTCCCAACTGTTAAGCAATGCTACATATCAGAGGTGGGATGGGAGAGACCTTATTTGCCTCCGTGCCGGAAACTATAATCCAGGAATTCATGCCAGATAGTGACTTGCCAAAGTATCTCTGATGGTAACAGTATAGAGAAACCTATTAGTGAATGCTTTGTCAAGAAAAAATTATAATACTACCTGAATGAGGTACTTATATACAGTACCAGGATAGAGGGTGCATTGAGTAGCTGGAGAATGTCACGAGACAGATATCACCAAGGGCAATTAAGTGGGGGAATAAAAAACTGGAGCAAGTGAGAAAAAATCAGACCAATGCTTAAATGGACAAAGAAAGGAAACTAGCAGTTGAGTAATAGCTGTAGTGTAAGTACATATAAGTATGTTTTGGAAGTAACTTTTCACGTAAAGCTATATGTGTGCTTTATGACTACTTTTCACACATAGCTAAATATTTGTGTAGAATGAGTCTTTTTTTTTTTATGTACTTAACAATAATTCTCATGACCAATCAAAATAGCTATGTTAAATGTGTCTTTCTTACACTTTCATGCACAACAAAGATGTTTTTCTTACCCTTTTCATCACACCTTATATATGCACAGCCCTTTGGATGCATCCCCATTGGATACTTCATAGAATTTTTATCTGTGAGAAAGAAACTATCTTCAATCACATGTAGTAAGATATCAAAATGAAATAATAACTAAAAAATGCATACCACTATTTCATGAAAATTAAAGATAAAACATATAAAATTTACTTTAATTAATGACCATACAACAATAAACAAGTCTCAAGTTCATCAATAATTTTAGGCATACAATTTGCAAGAAATTTATATTTGAAATCAGGAGTGAAATTCTCAAAAAAAAAGTAGAGGTACTCAGCTTGATGAAGTGGACCTGTTTTTGAAAAAGAAAAAAAATCTATGTGTAAACACAAAAAACAACTTCAGTGTCATTGAATAGTTGCTTTTTTGACAGAACAATGAAATGTATCCAAAAAAGCAGTTCAATAAATCCCAGTACCAGTACTACCTTAAAAAATAAGTTCCAGTACTCAGTACTGGTTAGTACTGGCAGAATTTCACCCGTTTGAAATAGTTTTCAAAAATTAACTTTTTCCTCAACTGAAAATGTATTTCTTATAGATACTTACCTCCACTAACTAAAAGCTTACTCAACTTATACTACTCTCTATCGGTGTAAATTTTTGCTCTCACTGGTCTTGATACTCTTACTTATTTTTGCATACTAATATGCAAATTACTATGCAGAAAATCTCCACCAAAAGGAATGTGACATTACCCCTAATGTATCTAGCACCCTCTCTAATCTTACACATGTTAACCACTTCAAGATTGGTCAGATCAAACCAAACCAGAAGTAGGGAGGATGGGTGGGAAATATGAGAAGAGGTAAATATCTGTTAGAAATACATTTTAAGTTTAAGAAACTGTTAACTTCCGATACATTATCTTACCTCCACTCCCACAATGAACTGGTGGAGGGTTGGTGAGAAAATGATTCCCCTTTAGGAAGCCCCCAAAGAAAAACCATGGAGTGTGAGATGAAATTAAAAACAACACACCCATGGGAGACTGCACCAATTCTGATCCATGTATAGTTTTCACCATTTAGTAATGTGTCATCAAAAATAGCAGAAAAATTGAGGGACCCAAAGAAAAAAAATACATGAGTAATGAGATCTCCTGGTGTAGAGTGGCTAGAGTGCAATACACCATAAATGGGAGTTCAATCTCAACCAACACCTGGCAGCATTTAGAATTGTACATCAGCTCTGTAGTAGGAAGAGGGTCCTCTACCCTTCACCTCCAAAATGATGTACCAGCAAGGAAGAGGAGCTTCCATACCCAGAACCTGCCTTCACATGTGCACACCTACAACACAACCAACACCAGATCCAGCAGGAACCAACAGCCAGCAGATGGTAGGAAGATAGAGAGCCCAAGTGGGTGTTCTTATGTAGCCCAAAACCTGGAGGAATTGGGAATTTGTCATCCAGTCCACGGTAGGATGAGGTACCCAGCCTTACACATGCAGGAATTCATGTGTCTCATCCAGCTACAAACAAGTCCAGATCCACCAGGAAATGACATCCAGCAGATGGTAGGAAGAGGAATCACCATTTGGGGTTGCATCTCCAGTCCAAAATCTGACAGCATTGGGAATTTATTGTCCAGTCCACAGTAGGAATACGATACCAGCTAACCACATGTGAGGACTTATGTGGCTGGTCCAGTTCCAACCAACACCCGATTCCCATGAACAGACATCCTGAGAATGGTAGGAAGGAGGGTGCCTCAGCCAGAAGGGTAAACTGCAGCATGTGTAATTGTACATCAGGTTCATGGTAGAAAGGGCATCACTCTACCTTCCCCAGCAGAATCCTACCACCCTACTTTCAAACTGAGTGGAATTGTGCATGTTAGGAAGAGCCTCAACATCACCGTCATCTAGCATGGTACATGTTCACAGATCGTACAGTGAAAATTTAAGACTAAGTATACTTGGTCAGGCAACACTCACCACAGAGAGAATCCAAATATGCAAAAATGGCCTTTGCAAAGAAAAAAAATTAACGGAATACTTGAAACTGGTCAACTTCTGAGGGACCAGAGCCGTCATTTCATAAGCTGAAAATCATGGTTCTGACCCATTGGTTGTGGATGGCAGTTCTGTTTCAGTCAGTAACAGGAGTTGTAGTCATGACCACCAGAAACTGTAAGTGTATAACTCATGATATTGAAAGAGAAGAGAAGATATATAAAATAATTCATAATTTTCCACAGAAGAGAATGAAAACAGTAAAGAACAATGTAACTAATGTAGAAACATTAAGAAAGTAAAAGCTTGTGGATAAGTGAATCAAACTGTGAGTGAAAATACATCTATCAAATTTGAATGCCAATCAAGAAGTGTTTAACATGTGCAAGATTAAGAGTGAGCACTAGTTACGATAGGGGTAGTGTTGCACTCCTATTGGTGGAGGTTTGCTGCATAGTCATTTGCATATTAGTGTGCAGAAATAAGTGGGAGTATCAAAGCTAGTAGCAAGCAAAAAGTTATACTGATACAGGGCAGTAAAGTCGAGAAAACTTTTTGTGAGAGGAGGTAAGATATTGTGTCAGTATAGTATTGATGAGAAGTTAATGTTAATTCTTGTGAAACATCTTTATGATTCTAAAACAAAAACAAGAGATTAAAATATTATAAAATCAAAAATAATGTACCTTTGAACCCAAACTTGCTTTTCCATATTCAGTATTTTAATTTATTTGTATTTTATAAAAGGGATACTTAAAGCATATGTCAAACATTAAATGATTATTTGAAGTGTACCAGCTTCTTTACATTACAGATAAGAGATACATAGACAAAATTCCATAATTTCCCTCCAAAATAAAAAATAAAAAGTATTTTACTACCATGGGAACAGGAGCACCAAAACATCTCTAAAACTATATCTTACCATCAACAAAGGTGAACTTGAATGCCCCTACTAAAACATTCATGCCCATTATGTACACTTACCTTTATACTTTCAAATATACTAAATGTAAATTTGCTACTGATGCAAAGATCAGTGACTTCCTTCCTTCACATATTCGTTATGACAATAAGGTTAAAAATGTTAATCAATCCTTTTCAACATTGTCTCTTTTCACTTTTATAATTTTTAAAATATACATTACAATTAATGGCTAACTTCTAACTTATCTTTTCACACAAGTACAATGCAACACTGAAGATAAAAAAACTTTATATTACCCTTATTAGAATGATCTTCTACCATTTGGGTATGCCTCTACAAGTACATTATGTCACTCAAGACAAAAACATTTATCCTACCATCATTAACATTATCTTCTTTCAGTTGTATGGCAGCTCTAAAACCATCCATTTTCAGTGGAGCTGAATTCTCTTTAGTGGCAAGTAGAACACACTGTGTATTAATATCTCTGTGAATAATGTTATTGTTGTGGCAGTAATGGAGGGCATCAAGAATTTGTCGCATGTAGTGACTAAAAGGAAAGGAATATTATTAAATAATAATTGACACAAAACTATAGGTAAAAACCAGCACAAAGAAAACACTACATTTTTTACATAACAGAAAATAGAATAGCTCTAAACCAAATTAATTACATGCCCATGTAACAATCTTATTTAAAATCAAACTAACTGTTCACAAAACATAGCAGAACTCCTAATTATAAGCAGAAGATAGCAAAATTATTTATGATCAAACTAACAGATTGTGGAATGTTTTGTAAAACTCTTTATAATCAAATGAACTAAACTATTAATAGTATGGCATATTAAACTACTGTAAAACATTAAAAATTAAAAATAAGCACAGTTTTCATGGAACTGTATGCTTACATCAGTGCTGGTCTTAACCACTAGTACAAATGACTGCTATAAATGTCTTCAAGCAAATAAAACATTTTTTTTTATTTTGCTATCACAGTTATTTTATCTCTTAAAATAACAGTTAAGCATAAATTTACTTTAAAACAATTACTGGTGACAACTTGACAAGTCCTCCCCTTTAAATCATTAGCCCCCTCCCATGTAACAAAACAGAGAGAGAGAGAGAGGATCACTTAGTTTGGCCATTGAACATGTGGTAATTTTATGGATATTTCATATATATTTAACTGAAAAAAATAGTCTCACATTTCAAAAAGGCATTCTGAAAGTATTAAAATTATTTCAAAAGTCCCCAAATTCTTGACTTCTGTGAGCAGGTACCCTAAATCTGTCATGATACAAAGGACTTCAACACCTGCTAGCACACAATATATTAGTGGGATGTGTGACATGATTACACTAATGCTTGGTGTTTCATGCTTGATAAGGTTAGCAGAGGCTAAAATGTTATAAAACATTTAACAATAATATTCAGTTTACAAATATATATATTGAGTGTCGTAAAACACCTAACAATCAAATTTTATGTAACAATACAATGGAAGGATCTACCAAAGCAGCACTTTAAAAGAGACTTCTATTTACCTGGCTACTGCTTCACTGTACACAAATCCCGCTGTTGCACGTTTTACAATTTCTGTGCATATATCTGTTCCTTCCATGCTTGAAAGAGAAATGAAAATTATCTAAAACCTATTCATACGATAATGTTAAAAGGCTGAATTTTATTTAGATTTTTAGCTTGGAAATAACATAATATTAAGTTCTGAAACTTTGCAATTTGGAAAATGAAAACAACAACAAAGGTTTATTGAATATTTCTGAATAATATGTACAAATACTTTTATGTATATCTGATGGAAAGTTGATAGAAGACTTGCAGCAAGTAGTTTATACTCAATGGAAATGATTAATTAGCATTGTCAAAGTGTAAACTATGATCAAATGAACAAGATTTTATTTTTTTAACAAAACAATGGGCTATATCAAAAACATCTTAAAACTCACATTAGATGCAGTACTTCTAGTAGTATTATAAAAACTGAAACTGTTACATCAAAAAACTACAAATTCATGAATAAAACGATTCTAAATATATCTTTTAGGCTGTTTCATCTACTACGCAAAGTTAAAATACATGTGACAAGACTCAAGAAGTTATTACATTATTATAATGCTGCATTATGTCCAAGATTAATAATGAAATATTAAAATAAAGAATCAAAGCTAATATAGAGGGTTGGGTACATTATCTTAAAATATTTTGAATATGCAAATCAGAAAGTCATGTAACAACCACAGCAGATATAAAATCAAAGTAGAACAGAATGTATCACAAGTTCAGAACAACATTCTGACATTGCTTGTATGATGCCACCAAAAATTTAACACTCTTGGGAAAGGTATGTAACAGCCCTTTCTGATGCAAAATATTCAAACACTTGAATCATAAAAGTATTTTCAAATCAGGAATTTAGAAGTTCCAAGACAGGTATATCCGTTAATGGCATTGAAAACAGAAATAAGGACTATGCTAAGAAACCAGGTCCATACTGAAAGAGACCTGCAAAAAGTTATACCACAGACATACTAGCAAAGTATGACATCTTGTCCCACATGAGGAACCACAAACATGAAGGTCAGTGGCAAAAGCTGCCCATGTGTGTCCCAAACAATAGTACACAACATAATCAAGAAGGATCTCCATTTGGAGACATGCACACCAGTTGCTTCAATATGCCCATTTACCATCACATACCTCCAGCAGATTGTGAATGAAATATGTATTCATGCTATTCCATACAAAGACAAACTGGGAAGACTCCTAATTCAGCATCTATGGATTTCTGTGTAACAGACTGTTGAACTGGGTTCTGGAAACTGCCATCCTCATACTCTAAATATGGAAAGAAATTACAGAGGAGGGATGTGCTTCAGACATGGCAGCCGTACAATGGAGCTTTTTACAATAGACTACACTGCAAGGCTATTTCAAAATGCACTCTTATCAGATACAGCATAACTGGAAAGGGCAACATGAACTGTAACAACACTGAAACTCCAAAATCATTTTAATATAACATACTCAACCTCTGTATAAGTGTAACCCATACATCAAACATCACTGTTTAACCCTGTAAAGATGCAATTTCTCATAAATTGACTCTTTTTTTAAATAATTAGAGTTTATAAATGAAGAGATTTAATTTTCTACATATAAAGTTCAAACATCCCAATATTTCTCTGACAACTTGCATTGAATTGGAATAGGAAATGAGAATTCAAAATTAGTTAAGAATTTCAATCACCTGCCAAACTAACCATAAAATAAATGAGAAGAAGACCAGTATGTATATTTTAAGTCCTAGCAGAACCTTACACAACAGTGGCTTTCCATGCAGTTTCATAAAGATATATCTATTAACTCAGTAAACCTTTTTTTGATTTATGGTATTTTCTTATTTTGATGTTTTGAGCTCTTTTGTGTTTAGAACAATATATACTAATTTTTAAAGTATCAAATTGAATTTTTGTTAAATAGAAATCTTTCAAATGCGACTGTAGGTTTTTATTCCCCAAAAATTTGTCTTCAAAATAAGGGTGCGTCTTATACACCGGTGCGACTTATATTCCTAAAAATACGGTAATTAAATAGCTTAAACAAAAATACTTACTCCTCATGTGCATGTAGTACTTACTATTCAAAAACCATATATAAAATGCCTTCACTACTATATGTTTCCAAGAGTTCCACAATATGAGGATGTTTCAACATATGGCAAATACTGGCCTCTCTCTTCAAGTCTGTAGTATCAAAAAATAAAATAAAATCACTGTATAAGTTGTAGGCTAGTTATTAAACATGCAACTTGCATGCTTTTTATTTTAGACAGGTTACAAAAAAACCTAGGTGATGCCTTGCTTATCATGAAATTTACCATTAAAATTATTAAAATGTTTGAGCACTTTATTTTGAGCCTAAAAATATTGTAAATACACTTGCATAATTAGTACCCTTTTGAAGTATTTTTAAGTTAGTCACGAGCCCCAGAACCAGATATAACATAACAAAAAGTTTAAAAATCACTCAAAAAGAAGCATTGGACTCAATTAATTTGCCAGTTCTATAGGCCTAACATTAAGCCTAATGTTCGTTTCAAATGTTAAGTGATGTCTTAGTGCTTCCCAAACTTTTCAGCTCGCGGCACACTTTTAATGTTCCAAAATTTTTGCGGCACATGTATATAAGTCCGTATGGCAGGCCTAGTGGCACCCCCCCCCCTGACTAAGACAGGCAGAAATTACTGTTATACTGTGTATCAAGGAGAAAATAAACCACATTTGAAATTCTGTAAATATATTAAATTCATAATAATTTTACATTACTAAATAATTACAAAAATTCCGCGGCACACCTGAGACCCTTCCGAGGCACAGTTTGGGAAGTACCGTCCTACATAACATTTAAGGTAAGATGATAACATTTGGAATAATGATGCTTAAAGTATGGAATCACCAAATGAACCATAAAAAAATTCTAAAAACGAATTTAGAAATAAAAAGTTGTTTATTTTAATAAAAAAGCTTTCCTTATTTAAAAGCATTGGATCCTACCATTGATATTCTTTCTTTTGGTTATTATTTTAATACAAAAATTTCGAATCGCTGAATGTTTCAAAGAAAAAAATGGTGTTTTTCTACATATTTATAATTTACGTTTCTTATTTTAGAATCGTAAAAAACGAGGATATTTTTTTCTTTTCCAATCGTTTTCCTTTTATCAATATTTACCTAAGTACCAAGGCTCATTTAAAAGATTGATTATAACTTTTTAAAGAATAAGTAACGACTTCAACAATGTTAAATAAAATAATATTAGAGAAAAATTTGTTTAATATTTCTGTTTCTTAAGGGTGCATAAGTGACGTTTGCAAGCAAGTTGTTAAAATCTAGTCCAGACATCTCTTATCCTTCATTTTATCCCTTTAACATAGATCTGAAAATTCCACGTAGAAAACCACCAAACGGAGACCAATTAGTCCAACCACTGCTGGAAGAAAGAAGAAAAGAAGACAAAAATCAAACAAAGAGTTTATAAAGAAACAACAAGAAAGAAACACGGCTGCGTAAACTTGCCAGAGAAAATGAAGAGCGCTGAAGGGAAGAACAAGAAAGAAACACGCCTGTACATCGCATCGATAGAGATAAAAGGCGAAGCGAACATGGTCAACAGTGTTTCGATGCTCTTCATACAATTTCAGAGAACCAAGTACCATCACATTACAGACAGCCTTTTACATTTGTGTGTCAACACTACCTTGCATTCCATTTTAAGGAGAAAAAAACCAGTAGTATCTATAAACTAAGCTGACATAATGGAAAAGTATATTTTAAACAAAAAAAGAGTGCCCACTCTATTCCAACAATATACAGTCGATGGCTACGTTACAGTGGCAAATCAACCACTGAAATGTATTCGGAAAACCAAGGATAACTTCGAATGCTGAAATACCAGGGATTAATGAATTTCACTAACAACAGAGCTGAACAAGGAGTTTCGCCAACAAAAAAAAATGTTATTTTGCCTTTTCCTTTCATAGGTAATTCACGTAATATACAATAACGATTCCGGAAATTGTTAGAAAATTCAGGAAACCCGATCTTTTTATTACACTTAAGTGCAACCCTAAATGGATAGAAATTGTAGATAACCTAAAAGCTAGGGAAATAAAATAAAACAGAACAGACATCGTTAACTAGTGTTTCGCCTTAAATGTCAACAGCTTTTAAAAGATTTGTTAAAGGGAGATATATTTAGAAAATTTTCAGCTTACGCGTATGTAATAGTTTCAGAAGAGTGGCTTACCTCATGAACATATGCTCATAATACTCGATAATCTACATAAACCACGTGACGAATAAGTCATCAATAAAATGGTAAGTGCAGAAAAACCATGATGTAACAACTAATGCACATCTATTAGATATGGTAAAATCATGTATGATACATGATTCATGTGGTGAAATACATCCATTCTCAGTATGTATGGATAATGAAAATGTACCAAAGAATTTCCTAAAGATTATACAGAAAACACAATTGCAAAAATAAAAGGATGTCCGTCATACAAAAGAAGTAATGAAGGAAATAGAATTCAACTTAAGGTCAGAAAAAAAGAAAACAGAAGCAGATAATTGCTGGATCATTCCGTACAACCCCCTTCTAAGTTTAAATTACAATGCCCATATCATTGTTGAAATTTGTTCAAACGTTAAAGTTGCAAAATATCGTTTTAAATATGTTTACCGGGGTTACGATTGTGCAAAAATCCAAATTAAAAAATAATTCCAACATAAAACTTAGAATAGAATGAAATAAATACATTTTTGGATTCGAGATTTGTTAGTACGCCAAAGTTGTTTGACCTTTTTTTGAATTTGAAATGCATGGCCAATCACATACCATAATGAGGTTAGCTATGCATTTTACAATGGAACAACAAGAAGATCAAGTACTGACGAAGGAGTCTAACCAAGAAACAACGTTAACCGCGTGGTTTAAGCTCAATTAAAGTGATCCTTCCGGAAAGAATGTCTCATGTATGGGCATACTAAATCACTGCCTGTAGGAAAAATTCAGTAAGGCTTGAAGAAAACGAGGTGTGTTTGTCGCCTAAATGATGTAAGCCCTCACAACAGGAATTATATTATGTGAGACTGCCTTTTTATTTCATTTGTAGATTTGAAGACCGTTAATGGAAGGATTTGTTCTACTCGTAAAGAAGCAGCTACAGAATTAAATCTTCTTGAAGATGATGCAGAATGGAAAAGATACTTCGAGGATGCTGCAACTTTTAAAATGCCAAGTCAACTGAGACAAGTTTTCGCTTATAGGCGTAATCTAGAAAATTCAAGAGAAATTTGGTACAAATTCAAAAAAATATATCTTATGAAAGACCTCATTCGAAGGCAAGACTTAGAAACTTCCATAAATGTAAGATTGATTGATGTAGAAAACACAATGATGCAACATGGTAAAAAATGTAGTGACTATGAAATTGCACTTCCATACAGAGAAGATATACTCGAAGAAGAAAAAATTAAAGAAGATATGGTCAAATAAATTATTTTGGGAGAAGAATTACAATAACTTGAATGAAGAACATCGGATTATAGTGAACGAAAGAGGACAACAAAGAATAATTTAGCTAGCTGTCTGGACTGGAATTGCTGCCAATTTATTACTAGGAGGCAGAACAGCTCACTCCACGTTTACATTTTCAGTGCCTCTTTTAGAAAATTTCGTTTCAAGTGTTAGAACAAATTGTAAATATGCGGAATTATCGAGAAAAACTTCTCTAATTTTTTAGGATGAAGCGTCGATAGCAGAAAGCATTGTCTTTGATGTCTTGGATAGACCACTTAGAGACGTCACCAAAAATAATGAACTGTTTGGAAAGATAATTATTGTATTTGATGGATATTTCAGGCAAGTATTTCTAGTTGTATGACACAGATCTCGCTGTACGATAGTTGAAGCATCGATAAAAATCTTGGAAGTTTTAGCCGAAAATCAAAAAATGAGAACTGGACTCAAACAACAAGAGTTCAGGGAATGTTTACAAAATATGAGAAACGGACAAATAGGACAAATTCCTCAATTACCAGAAGATTGTTTTCAAATATCAAAATGAGTGTCTAACTGAAGGCGATTTAACTGAAGAAATATCTGGCAAAAAGTTAATACCAGAAAATGTTAAAAACATGAAAGATAGGGCAATATTATGTCCTAAAAATTAATATTGTTGAAAATCAACGATATTGTAGAAAACATTTTAATGTGAACAACATTGTCACTGATGATGAAACAAGTATAGTAACATATCAACAGTTTAATCCCTGAAGGCTTACCGCCACATAGGTTGATGCCAAAAATTGGAACAACAGTCATACTGAAGCCTAGACATTAAGAGAAATGTAGTAAATAGAGTTCGTCTCATTATAAAAAAATCATCATATTAATACAACTCAAGCAGAGATGTCGACTGGTGAGGCTCAACTTACGATAGTTTGATTCAAAGAACTGATTTGACGACATCAGATCTAGCAATGCCATTTAACATCAAGCGAAGACAAGTTTCAAATAAGAATTGCTTTGCGATTACTATCAATAAAGTTTAAGACTAAACATTTCATAAAACAGGATTAGATTGATCAGAAACTGTTTTCAGCCTTGGAAACTTTATGTTGCATTTTCACGAGTCGGAAGTTTTAAGGATATCAAAATTCCAAAAATCATAAAGGCCAAGGAAAAATCACTAATAAAAGTTATCATTCGAGAAAGTCAGTATAGAAATTTTGCAAGATGAATAACATATAAACAAATAAGATAATGTACTGCAAATACTATTAGTTCATTTTGCGAGGGTAATGGTAGTTTAAGTATAATTCCATGCCCCTTAGTATTAACTATATCAGTTTTAGTTAAAATACTTATATAAATCTGTTAACTTATGGCTGGAGGTTCCTCCATTATTTATCGTGTCATACAGAGTGGACTGGCTTCTTAAATTCCCTCCTGCATGAATCATTTTAATTATTATTTTCTTATGAAGGATGGATATTAATATCTTAGTATATTGCGGACACTATAATATATACACCATTTTCTATCTGCAGCTCACGTGAAATACACATTGATATACATTTCATTTGTCTGACAAGTCAATTTCCATCGTCTGAAAAATAATCATAATCATCACGCAAGTTTGAAAGTATTGAAGCAAAAACAACTTAGGTGCGACTTAAAGGAATGATATCAAAATTGGCGGTCAAACTGGTAGCTACATTTATAGCATTGATAAGAATTTTACAGCAAATATTCATTCACTAGTTAGTCAGGCCGCATTTTTTTTTCTTTGTTTAACTTTGGGCATGGTGGTGGGTAAAATAAAATAACTGTCCACCCGTATGATTCTTTTGAAACTTCAGCTACACACTGTTAATCTAGTTTGCTTGGCCTAACCAATATTTGTGTATCTTCACCTTTCAGTTTTGCTCCTTTAAATCAGCCGTCTTTAATCCGAATAACAAAAAACTAAAACCGGCCCATTTTTCTTTTTAGGTGAAGCTGTGGTAAAAATGTTAGACCAATAGCTCACGTGACTTTTTGCGTAGGCGTGCGCAAAAAATTTTCGTTAAATTTGAGCGGTTTTTGTTGAATAACTTTGTACATGTGGCTTATACTTACACCAAATGATAATTGTAGATTGTAAAGATATGTCAGTGTACCAAATTTAAAAAAAAAAAATCCATAAAATTTAAGTATGTTTTTCTATCATATAAAGTATTCATACTTTTGGTGCGAAGACAAAAATATGAAGAAACGCAATCAAAATTGGAGATGTTCTACCTCAGGTATTTCTTAATGGATCGCCTTGAAATTTGGTATCTGAAGTAAGAGTCCATCCATGGAAAATATGTGGTAGCTTGGATTACCACAGTTTGAGATGGAGAAGGTGGTAAATCGCTAAACTATCACTCCTGTTAATAACACACAGTGAGTCCTGCAGGTTGTTTTTTGGCCGCAACAGACACTACCGTCTTGATATCACTATGGGTATTTTAACTGTGCCGGGTTTATTCTAAGTTCAGGGTGTGAATTTTCCGGGTTCCCAATTACCTGCAGAATTTGAACTTGCTAGTATATGCGGTAATGTAGGCATTCATCTTTGAAAAAACAAACAAACAAAAAACTAGTATTGTAATATTACTTCATAACATTTAGGAAACACTGGATAGCGATCTTTTACTGTTATTATTGTTTGTTTGTTTTTTAATTACTGTTTAATGCTTGTTTGGAAAAAACCTTTATCCCTTCATATACTAGAACGAAAATACGTTTACCTGAGGAAAACTGTGAGGGTAAAAATGGAAGGTACTGGATGTAAAGCTAATGTTGTAGTAACAGCTTTCACCAACTCACATACACACATAACAGTAAAGCGTAACTGATAGTAACAAAATTCATTAGGTTGTTAGTTGTACATTTGATGTTGCTGTAATATGTTTCATATTTAGGCTGCAGAAACTATACTTGGGTGACGTGTCAAAACAAGAGACAAAAGACCGCCAGAGTTTTACACATAAACAAAAAAGACGTTTAAAAATGTGCAACTACATGCAGCATTAAATATATAAGTTATTAATTTAATTTATGACATTTGTCATTATTGGATAATTTTTGACAAAAAATAAAAAAAATAATTTTTAATCTACTCTACCTACTTACTGAAGTTTTACAAACGGGACACGAATTACAAAAAACATTTTATTAACTTTAAATATTACGATATTTTTAGAATTACTAGAATATTCTATTTACTCCTCAGTTATTTATGCCGATTTCTTCCACCATAAGCAGTTTCAATGTAGTTATAAAACTTATAAGTCACATATTTGAGTAGACCTACGGCAGTAAATTTTCTGCAGGAAATGCAAATTTATAAGAATCCTTCAGTTTTCACGACAGTAATTTGATAGTCTTAGAATTTTCTGTTCTTTTTTTGAAAAATGTCCGAGTTATTTTACAACTTAAAATACGCTTAAACTTCAAACTGGAAACAAAATCATAGGGTTACACGGCATAATTTTTATTGTCATTTTTTTTAATAAAAGCATTTTCGATATGGAATAAAATGTACAATGTATCTATATAAATATAATAGTACCGTCTGTTGTATGTCCATGTAACTACTTCGCAGGGTGTGGATGGATCTTCACCCATATTGGTAAGGAGGTTCATTGGGAACATGAGGAGATAAATACAAATTTTCAATTTTGCGTTTTGCGGTTTTTTATGGGCGTTTTTTTTAACTACTACTGCGCCCCCTGTTGATGGATCTTCACCAAATTTGGCATAAAGATTTGTTGGGTCCATGCGGAGGTACGTGCAAAGTTGCGGTTTCACATTTTGTGTTTTGCAGTTTTTGGACTTATTTTTGAAATTATATATAAGGGTAGCAACTTTTCATGACATGAATCAACATAATTTCCGTCCAGGGGACAGGTACTCCCAGCTAGTAACAAATAAGTTAAAATACACCCCAGAAATTAAAAAAAAATATCACGCGGCATCATACTTGTGGACGTATTTATTATACATATTGACTATAATGTACGAAAAGAAGTTAAATATACCAAACCGATTTCATTTTTGGGCAAAACTTTTGGAAAACACCCATCTTGAAAAAGACACTGTTGACTTGTTAAGTAATGACTTTTTCGGCGATTCTATTCGTGCTTTTCCTTGTCTGGATAAGATAAACTGTGAAAAAAGTAGAAGATCTTGCATTACATATTAACTGCTGTGGTGAGCCATTTATAATATTATTAGTCAGTCTTGACAACAACCAGATTATCTCGTGCTCTTCATAATAACTCTTAATAAACGTAAATGTTCAACACTGTGCAGTAGTTTTTGTAACGTTACATACTTATTATCCGAATCATGTGGTGTAGTGTTTCCTGCAAAAGTTTTGCACAAAGACATACAAAGAATATTTTCGCTGCCCCTTAATAAACTGAATGAGGGAAAGCGGCTAGTCAACTGCGCCCACAGCCAATTCCTGTCTGGCTGAAGAGTTCGATTTAATCGTCATTTTTGTAACAAATCCATGATCCTAAAGTGCAGAGCATATTTTTATGACAAATGGACGCGAGCCAAGATTGCTCAGGTTTACAGTCCGGGCACACAAACCACCTGGTCCCTGCGTTATGTAAACAACTATTAATCACTATGCTTTGATATAACCGTACTTTTGACGATATTTCCTTACTATTAACTTCTACTACATTTGCTTGTAAACAAACAAATGCAAAACGATGAAGTATCATATACTGACTCGAAACTATCGGGAGGTGAAAGTATGATTAATTTAAAATAAATTTTAAAAAACCTGAAGGATACTGCTAGAAAACGATGCATTTTAAGTTTTATTACAGAAAACAAATCATTAGGGAGATTTACTTAAAATTATATTATTGCATCAGTAACATTAGTTAAAAACCATACCTGTTATACTAAAACCAGGATATGACGTCAGTTTGGCTACATCAATAATCTTAACGGCAAACTGCTGACCGGTAACCTTGTGAAGACAACGACGGACAACACTGAAGGGCCCTCTGGCAAAAAACAAATAATAAAATATACATATATTCATATTACATGCTCTTCACATTTAGTTTGAAAATTTAGTATTGACAAGTAGTTACAAAAGTATAAAAGGAAATTCCACAACCACAATACAGGTAAGTCACTACAGAAATTAAATAGCTCGAAATACTTTGTTCCCTGAAGCGTTAACTAGAGTAGAAGTATCATATTTCACATAAACAAAACACTCAAGTATCTCAAAATAAATTTGGTAACCTAAACATCTCCGCTTTTCTCAATATGTGGTCTTACTGAAGAAAACTTATCATCAAAAAGTAAATCTAACTAAAATTTAACTTATTTTCAAGTATTAGTTTTTAAATGACGCATATATTAAAATCTTACATCTAAAATTTATTAATAGTCCTTTGTCTATTTAGTTTGTTCCTTTAAGAAACCTTAAGTTAAAATTATTTTTTTATTATTCAAAACTTCCTATATATATATTTATAACGAATGAGCTCTAGTTTTCAAGAAATAATTTTGTTTGTTCATTTAATGAATAGATAAAGACATAATTAGTAAACTTTGTGAATGGTATTAAACTCGTGGATATTTCTAGTTGCAACGAGGTCATAAAAGTAATACAGAATTACACGGATCAGTTGATTAGTTTGACAAACATTTGGCAAATGACCTTTAATTACAGTAAGTGCATGATAATAGAAGTGGGTTATCAAGATTTGGAACCCACTCTACAGCTTGACTGTGTAAAATGATTTTGGCACAGTAATGGATAATCACCCAGGGCAGTGGTCTATTTAACATAATTTTAAAACGTGTTCAAACACATGTTGATACACGTCAAAGGATATCATTCTCTCTTCATACAAATAACTAAAATGATTTTATTGAAGTTTACAAGAATAACCGGGATGATGGAAATGTGGGTTTCAGTTATTAATGTTTCTCAAAAGTAAGTGTAAAGGACAGCCTTAAAGGAGTAAATGGTCCATTATTGTCTGAATGTCATGTTAATAAAAAAATCTTATTACATGGTGAAGAAAAGCCTGTTAACTCTGTCATTTATTTGGTTAAAAACTATTCACTTGCAGAAACGACATCGTAGAATAATATTATTATTAATTACTGTTTTTTAAGTTTAAAATACTGCTGTAATTTATCTTTACATACAGACCCTTGAAATATCGTAGTTAGCGTCTTCCCATTAATCAACAAATCTTAGAAATATTAATTAATTCACGTTCAGATAGTATTGACATTGTACTTAGACAAGTCTGGGTACACCAGTTTGTCGTGTCATAAGCCAGCTTGTATGATATGTCTATTAAAAGTGTAAGGCCAGCATTACCCAACATTTTTTTTAAAGGCGCATAAAACTAATAGATGCTAACCCTTGAAAGACCAGAATTCTATCTTTTCATGTTAATTAAATCTACGACAAAAACAACTTAGTGTGTATCTGCCAATAGCTGCTGTATTAGTATTTTGTCTTTCACCTGTGTATCGTTTCGCTACCGAGTGTTAGTGATTGAACCATGTTAAGTAACTTGGTTTTTACCACATGTTCCTGTAGAAAACCAAATCACTCACGTACACGGTATTTTGCAAACTTATATGTACAAGTAACGTCATTAAAACTTTTTTCGCATCTTTATTAAAACATTATTCTCCCCCCTCCCCAACACTTAACTGTCAATCAAAAATTTTTTTAACATACAAACTTTGACGTCTTATATCAAAACGTTCGGTCACCATAAGCGTACTATTTTATTTGCAGTCAATTAATGTCAAGTACGGCTGCTATTTTCAGGGCTTGACTGGGCTCAGAAATTATTACATTCGGAGAGATCTGCTGACGTACGCAACTGGCTTCAATAAATGCTTATCTGAGGATCGGAATGCTTATTCATACTCGTTACCATATATAATAAGCGAACAGACATTCATTCTAATTATCAATGCCAAGAGGTCACAAAGTGTCAATATTTTGACACTAACACAAGAAAACTTTGAGTTTCCTTTTTTAATTATTTTGACAACTCTAGTTCCCAGGCACTCTTATACTGATTGTCTGTAGAGAATTGTGTTTCTCAGAGTTAATTCAAGAAATTACAAGTGTGTATGTGTATTTGTTTCTAGTCTTTTTTGCTCGAGTTTAAGAACAACTATTCTTATTTCACTAAAATTAGCCTCAGGTTTTCTAGAGCTTTTTCAGATGCTTTCCAAACTACTCCACTATACATATATAAGTTTCCAGTAAGAAAAAATAAATTAAGTTTACCTCCAAGGTGGAATGTTGCTCTCTTTCGCGCTGTGATTACCTACTGACACTAAGCGCTTCTTAATTTGTATATATAATGGAAGGGGGGGATGGGTAGTGTTTGTTTGTTTTGATTTTCGCGCAAAGCTACATGAGGGCTATCTGCGCTAGCCGTCCCTAAGTTAGCAGTGTAAGACTAGAGGTAAGGTAGTCAGTCATCACCACCCACCGCCAACTCTTGAGCTACTTTTTTACCAACGAATAGTGGGATTGACCGTCACATTATAACGCCTCCACGGCTGAAAGGGCGAGCATGTTTGGTGGGACGGGGATTCGAACCCGCGATCCGCAGATTGCGAGTTGAGCTCCCTAACCTCCTGGCCATGCCGGGCCCAGATGGATAGTGTGCCTAATATAATGTACATCACTAATACTAACACATTAACCCTCTTTTGGAACATTACACAGTGTGTATTGTACTTTGCTATCAAGAATGAACGAGCTCCATCTCTAAGTTTCGTTTTCATTACAACTAAATTCTTAATTTTCTTTCGAGTGACAGTTGTGGGTGAACTGACGACTTTATTCAACAACTCAACACACAAATATCTCTTACACGGTGTGTTGCATTGCGGGAAGAATACTTCTGTTTAAGTAATGTATGATTCAACACAAATATCTCTTACACGGTGTGTTGCATTGCGGGAAGAATACTTCTGTTTAAGTAACGTATGATTCAACACAACTATCTCTTACATGGTATGTTGCATTGCAGGAAGATTTGTTTTTTAATTTCGCGCAAAACTACATGAGGGCTATCTACGTTAGCCGTCCTTAATTTAGAAGAGATAGACTAGAAATAAGGCAGCTGGTCAACACCACCCACCGCCAACTCTTGGGCTGCTCTTTTACCAACGAATGGTGGGATTGAAAGACACATTATAACGCCCCCACGGCTGAAATGGAAAGCATGTTCGGTGACAGGGATTCGAATCCGCAGATTGTGAGTCGAGAGTCCTAACCTCCAGGCCATGCCAGGCCTATTTCGGAAAGAATACTTCTGTTTAAGTAATGGTATGTAGTGTGCAAGTCCCTCATCACGTCAGTTCACATAGGTCCTACAGAGTAAAGGTACCATGTCGGTCCATAAACAATGGAGAAAACAAAGCTAAAAACTTTTTATCAATATGTGGTCATTTATAGTAGAAAATCGGTGATACTATTGGTGTGACTTACCTCTTAGCTCCTGTTTATTCATCCAAAACATTAAATAAATCAACGACTTGGGGAAACAAGTTATGAAAGATGTGAAAAATATAGACAAAACAGTCACAATACTTTACATGCGTTTCACTTCAACTTATGACACTGATATTTTAAAAAATGCCTTGAGTTCTAAGGTTCAATTATAATAGGCATTAACAAATTACTCAGTACCAAAAATATATATATGTATAAAACTGGCAATTAAAATAAAGATACAACATTTATGAATGTAATGGTTGCTAAAACATCAATTGGCCTATTCTAACGTTCATAATTTGAACGCAGTTATAATACTTGATGGGTTAACTACTGAGAAATAGAAAAGGTAACGAATAAAGTTCTTTATTTTTACAATACCTGTTGAATTTGTATGCATTAAAGATGACTCATAATATACAACCTGCCTTTGGCAGTGGAATCTATTTTTTCATCTTGACATTAATTTACCTTTCTAAATATTAGCTTTCTGGTTATTCATTCTCGACTTATGACGTTAAAATAGACCATCTAACTGTTGGTTTATAACACGTATTTTTGTATTTCATTTTAACATTTTCTTAGAATAAAAAACCTTGTCAGCAATATGAAGTTAAGAACATTAAACCACCACTTATGCTCTACTTCGCACGTCAAATTTTTTAGGACAAATGTCAGGACACAGCTAGACCCTCTGTGTTTTTCACACTAGCACCCAAAAACAGTATTTTAGGTGATATCATAAAGGCTTAGTATATTCCCACTACTACGAATTTCTTTCCTGAACACTGGCTCACCATAGCTTTGATACACAGGCGAATCTACTGGACACTACAATCCAACAGGATAATGAGGAAACAAAAACATGGTTATGTGACTACATACTTAAAGAAACAATGGTTATAGGAGATTAGGTGTTTGCCCAGAATAGTACAATACATCTGTGTATGTCAAATGGTGAGATTATTTGTTTTAAAATCTCATATTGGATTGTTAAGCATGCAGAATGAGTTATAATGTACACCATTTGTTAAGCATGCAAGATGAGTTATAATATACACCATCGCCTGCATAATGTGGTATGTGAGGATGTTGGTTGTTTCTTTTCCTTTTAATTTAAAAAAAGATGAATATTTCTTATTCACAGAAATGTTGGAAAATTTTCACACATGTATGCGTTTAATGCAAGTGTAGTACAAGTAACGTTAAGATGACTGGCTTGAGAATGAAGTGACTATATTCTTGAGGTAACCACACACAGTCAAGGGTCATTCCCTATTGGTGCTGCTAAACTCTCCCGCGAAAGGTGTTGTTAGAGAATTCCTTAGACATGCACTAATACGTCCAAAAGCGACCAGATTTCGTAAGTATATTAGAATATCTGGGAGAGTTGATCCTACCGTAATATGTACATAGTGGCTTATTGAATTTTATTCTCTGAGTCTTAGTCAGATTTACCTCGCGATTTCTTCAGATCTTCATCTAAGATTGATCTCTTATGCGCAAGTGCCGTCCTTTCCCTACAAATTTGTACATTTGTCTACAGATAAGTAACATCTGTTCTTCTCATTGTTTTACATGAAGCTTAAAAGCCATTGTTTTGTCGTCAAACAGAATATACTGGCGAAGTACATACACCCTTGGAACAAAAGTTCAGAAACGTTAAAGCATATTTTTTGGTTTAACTCTTAGAGTAAAACGCCATTACTTGTAAATGAGTAAGATAATATAAAAATTAGTAATGAAGTGTAGTAAACAAAATAGTTGCTCATATCAATAAGACACAAGTTTTGAGACAAGATATGACAATTGTTAGTGGTATTTATGCAAATTGTTTAACGAAATTTAAATTTTTAGTCTTATTTTATAATATAATAAATATGTGTAAATTCTGAATTAGAATACTTCATTCTGCTTCATCATATCTATATTCTGGATTCCGACAGGACTACCTAATAAAATTGATCATCTTATAAAGTTTGGTTCCTAGATTTACATTTTAGTTCTGTTGACGAACGATATATTATGTGTGAAAAAAGGGTAGTAGACAAACAAATTGCACAAGGCAAAAGATGTTTACCAGTAGTCAGACTTCAGTTTATTTAGAAAGCAGCACTTTCAAAATATACAACTTGCTAACTTGCTTAGAATCAAGACGGATGGGAAAGCAAGTATAAGAAAGTTGGAAAGGAAAAGGAAAAAAAAAGTCATAAAATTAAGTTTAGAAAACGTAACACATCACTTACACAAGACACATCAAAACATACAATGCATTGTGGTAGTTCCAAACTCACTCACAAATAGAACAAAAGGAAAATCACAGATTGCGCAAAACAAAAAACAAAAACATCAGTGCTTCAAGGCTGCAAGCACTAACTGTGGAATCTACGACAGGGGCCTCGACACACCTTACTCAATCTGAGCGTAACAAAACTTCCAAAAAATATTAAATAAAATATTAACTTGTGATTAAAGACAAATGAAAGATTGTAAACAACACTGTTGAAGTTTACTCGTTCAGTATTAAGGTGTAGACGAATATCACGGGTTTTAAAGTTTTAGTTGAAAAAAAGATAATGCACAAGTTGTTCTAATCTGCCAAGTTCAATTTTTAACACTTGTTAAGATTATATTATGCATCCCAATATTTCGTTATTATATATTTTTTCCATTCAATAAAAGGTTTCGATATAACTTTACTTAAATAAATATAACCGAACTGTTTTGTTCTACGTGTACTGACAAACAAACACTGAAGCAAACATTTTTTTCTCCGCCTGTACTTAGTAAGACGAATCAGTAACTAAACTGAATTTCGTAAGCGAAGTAAAGGATATACAACAGAGGAGGCGCACTTAGTAGGAAATGTACTTCAAATATTGTACAGTACATTAAGAATTTTCTACAGATCAAACAACTGTTATAAGTCCAAACATATAAAGGAGTTCACTCCCATAATCGATTAACTGATCACATATTACAATTCACGAAGTCAATGGTCTCTCACTCCGCTTACTCGAATAAGCAAGAATGAAACTATATAACAAATCAGTAAATTGACTTTACACTTATTTGAAAGTGCAGCATAGTATTAATTTTTTGAAGTGTTGTTTTCCAAAAACTCAATTTCATTGTACAAGAACAGCTCGAGCTAGGAACCACGGGCCAAGGCTGCATATATTGTAGCTAGCCATATATTACTATGTGAAGGTCTCGTCACTAAAAGCCACCGACCTTCTTTACAACACTAACACTACGCCTGCCAAACCAGAGAACTAATTTATGTATGGGATACTGTTCCAAACTGAAAGACACGTGAAATTCTCATTCAAATACGCGTTTTAAAGTGTGTCCAAGAAACAATCACAAAAGCGTATAAATAAATAGGTGAGAGAACGAAATGTATGGTTAGTTATAAACAATTGGATACTTGGAAGGATGTCAAACGAAGACTTGCTTTTTTTTTTTGGCACATGGTTCCGACAACACACAACGATGCTATAACAACAGTGAATCCTGAGTTAAAATATGTAAAGCAGAATTACGAAGTATTTAAAATATTTTACGCGATCAAAGCACTTAGTAACTAAAATTATGCTGCACTGATTGAAGTTGCGCAACATTTTATAACTTTCAATACTTACAAACACATACGGACTGTCAAATCGCCATGTCGTACATCATAATTAATTGAATGTTCGAGTCTAATTATATTTCATTTGTCTAAACCACGTGTTTAATGTAAAAGAAAGAGACTGCTATACTTAAAAATTAAATATGTATTACAAGAACACTAAAAAATATAAATAGTATAGGTGCTTCTTACTAGTTAACTAAAACTGGTAGATCATGTCATTATACTATTTCAGGCTAATTATTCACTTGTAAACAATCTCTAATCTGAAAAAGGAAAGTAAAAATTAAATATTTATAATTCTTAATTCTTTCGCGCGTTCTGTATAAAGTTAACATTTAAATATAAACTGAAAAGCTATACATATGATGGTGTACACAGTTTCACACAAAAAACCCTAAAAGCTCGTTTATTACTCAGTCAGACTTGTGATAAATGATACCATATTTAAATTTAAGTCAAAAACTTACTAGCACCAAGAAATATATATATATATATATATATATATACATACACACACTAACTTAGATCAGGTTGTCAAACTTTGTTAGCGGGTCACAGTATTTCAGTGTGGCTTCAAAGGCTAGAAACGAGGTACAGTTGACAAAAACATAAAAAAATGGCATCGTGATTTTTTTTCCGATTTTTATCAGAGTTATTTTGAATTCCAAAACTTGAGTTTACTTAAAGAATATGGACATTTAACATCACTGTTGTGGACTGACCCTATGGAAATGATTGAGTTTACTTAAAGAATATGGACATTTAACATCACTGTTGTGGACTGACCCTATGGAAATGATTGAGTTTACTTAAAGAATATGGACATTTAACATCACTGTTGTGGACTGACCCTATGGAAATGATTAATTTAATAAACTCTTAGATTTGCTTTATGGTCATAATCATTCACACCTCAATCTGTAAACTGTACCCAATAACTTATTCTAGTCAAAAGAGCTTCTCAGTAATTCAAGTTACATGACATCCTGAAGTTCTTGAACATTTAACTCGACAGCTGAAGTTTTCTTTTACATCTGAAACTGAAATTACACGATTACATAAATGAACGCTAATGTTAACCAAGCGCTTACCCGATGAGTGGAGATTACTTGCACAATAAACTCTGGGTTTCCATTTACTTGTTGATTAGAATTTTCAAGATACATGCCACGACTTTCTTATTCTATATAGCTCATCAAATTGGCTGGGCTTACAACATACAAAAGCTCAGTTGCAACACTATTTATATCAACTATATATATATCGAGGTATCAATTCATCTTGGATATAGATTCCAGTAACAGTGTAACTGAAGCAGCTATAGCAAGTGAATGATGGTTTATAGCACGTTATACCATACATAAACCAACTGCTAATATCCAATAAAAAGTTTGTAATATCTGTCAAACACCCCTTTCTATACCTCTAATTACTCACAGAGTATCCTGATTTAATGCTATTATCTCCAACCTGTGAACATTGTGTTTTACCCTGCAGCAAGGCAAGTTTGTTCTAGGTCCTTTTAACTGCTTCTTCACTATTTCTCTACTGTTACCTTCATATGGTATCAGTTTACTAAAGCTTGACGTCATAAAACACTCCGTTGTTTTAGTGTATTCAACAGTATCACTGGCCAGTAATAATGACAAATTTATGAACAAAATAAACTGTTTTGTCCCCATTACAACTTTTAAACTTTCGAAAATACAGGCATTTTCAAACAAACTGAAGTCACTCGAGCTTTATAAACAGATAATTAATTTTCACAAACGTTATACTGAGAAAACTGTTGCCTAACGTTTTATGAATAACAGTAAAAATATCTGGGAAAAATAATTTACTATTAATAAATAAATTGGATTTTGCGTTTATTACCACACATATTTGATTTGTTTCAAATACCTAGAAATTTAATGTTTTTCATGAAATATGAGGAAGATCAACCAACTAGTAATACTCACCCCCACGGAGCGATGTTTCCGGTTTTTGAACCGAAAATGGGATTGCCATTTTTATAATGCACCCCAATGTCATCATTCATAAAGTCTGAAACCTCGAACCCTTCGATCTGCACCCAGTCATTATAACCTTTAAATCACGCTCATCTACTATTCACCAGATGAACTTTAACTTGAGTAAACATTGTATCAAATAATATAATTAGAAGAATGTAGAATAGCAGTGATTTTAGTGGTATTTATGCAAATTGTTTAAAGAAATTTAAATTTTTAGTCTTCTTTTATAATCTAAAGAATATAAGGAAATTCTGAATTAGAATACTTCATTCTGCTTCATCATATCTATATTTTGGATTCCGACAGGACTACCTAATAAAATTTATCATCTTATAAAGTTTGTTAACGCAAAATCAAAAACGTCTTTCCCCATATACACCTACACAAGGGCGGTATATATTTCAAATAAAAATAAATTTCACAATAACGCTTAGTGTTAAACATCACAATTATTTCTGTGCCGAGCTATAATTATCAGCAAGATGATCTTTGATGCAACCTTCGCAAGAAGCATGAACAAGTTTCTTAGGTCCCTGATTCTCAAGAAATTTGACATCAAGGAATTCAAACACACTTTCCAACTGAATGCTATATGAAAGAATAATTTGTACGCCATACTTACTGCCTTCTTCTCTTCCCTCTCGTTGCCAAGAGCGGATTTTTATTTTTTTTATTTACATTTGTATATAAAACATAAAACATATTTCTAGCTTGAACAATTCTTTTTACCCTAGCCTTCATTACATCTTAAAATAACTGGAACAGTAAAATCTTGATCCCTAATAGTGGATCTAAACTTTATTTTAGATTACACTGTATTGTGTATTCCGCTATTATCCCATCAAATACACCAAGCAAAACATATTACACAATAAAAGACGACTACATTACTCATGTCATTTATTCAACCAATTCCAGATTCTCAGTATTTTTGTTCTATTATTATCATTTCAAAGATGCCTTTTATACTTATATTTAAGCCTTTTTTCATATACATTTTTCTATGTCGCACGTTTTATCATACTGTTACGTCTCCGTTTGTTATTTAACTTTCCGTAACTTCGTTCCGACAAAACTTTAGCGACACAAGTCCTTACTTAATAAAACTGGTTTATTCTTTCCGAATATAACTTTACGATACACTTAATTTTAACAATCGCGCTAAAACAAACGCTATAACAACGAACGTGCTCAACTTCAATAATACTCTCTGACTACAGGTCAATTACTCACTGTCTACACACACATCACATTATTCTCCCGTCACGTTGTCACCCTCCTTTATATACCAGACTACCCTATATCTAGTAAATGCTAGAGCATTCGCCAAGGTACAGGATAGTTCTAGAAACGTGGCGTGACACTAGTCATCTGACTTCGCTGACGCAACAATACGTTCCGTTCCACTGTATTCTTGCCGTTTAAACCAACTCTTTTACTTATATAAGGAAACTACACGCTTATTAGCTAATGTTTTTTTATAGTTAGAATAATGTGAACTAATGCTTGAGGTTTTAACACTGATGATGGAATTTGAAGCAATTCCGAAACGTCCGAAATTTAAAGATGTTTTTGGTATTACCGTGTTTTTTATATTTATTATAAAACTTCGATTTCCAACTGATGAATCAGTAACAACGTTTATGAAATAAACTAGCAGACACGTGCAACATTACTTCTTTAAATACAAGATCATAGGCCTATAAACCACGATTGATTATATTACCATTAAGCAACTTAACAGGAAGCAAACGAATGCCAAGTATTGAGCTGATGTATCAAAATAATACAAAAGAAATGTAATCGCAGACATCGAAACTTACAAGGTCTTGTTTTAGGCCTAACATTAGTTAAGCCTATATTAAATACGGCGGCCTATATTCGATAGAGATAAATTACCACTGTAAGTTGTGAACGTTTTTCACTCTAGTTTAATTAGGGCTAAACTTTACAATACCTAATACTATCAGTAAATAAACGTATAATGTTCATAATACAACCTAACGTTAGACCTTTTTATTGCATAATTTCAATACTATGCTGAAGGAAGGGCGAAGGCCCTTGTTTTTTTTACAAAACTCCAAGTCTTCAAGTTCTTGACGGGTCGGCCATAGGTAGTGATTACATAAACCATACCCAACTGCTATCTAAACAACATACACATTATTACTAGAAATAAACGACTTTATAAGACCAGTGTGCACTACAGAAATTAAACAACAAACACACAGAACTATCGAACTGGTGTAATTTAAATACAACAGTTCGATTTTCGATACCTCACTACTAT
>NW_013666610.1:10518-14975 GCF_000517525.1 Limulus polyphemus | reverse complement strand
ACACACCCCAATGAAAGAATAGACCATTCCACGCTTTTACTTGTTGTTAAACAAATTTTTAAACACTATTTATTCAACATAGAACTAGCCAAAATATAGCTTTTAAAATCTCGTTTTCAACCAATCATAATTTTTAAAACGCATATTAGACAAACCCTTTTAATCAGGGAGACACTAAATTAAGAAATTGATAATTATTTTTCCGTATTTTATTACAAGTTACAGCTTTTATAATAAGTAAGATTTGTACGTTTTATTAATAAATATATATACATACACGTACATACATACGCACACACACACACACATATATATATATATATATATATATATATTTATTGATTTGTATCTGTTCTAAATTCAAATCTTACTTAAATATTTTTCCAATTTCGCTGTCTAGACATTTCAGTACACAGACTAACAACAATATCAGGTTATAGTTATGTCGCTGAGCAACATAACAAAAGCCATTGTTGAAAATGCATATCAGACACAGTTTGATTATATAAGAGTGCTATAGATATAGATCACAAACACGGGGTTTGCCGAATGCCGGTCGACAAAACTCCTCAAAAAGTTACCTGGTGTCTGAGATATTTTAGAGAATTTTCATTAAAAAATGCTTTTTCGTACCTACAATAATACTTCCAATATCACTAAACATAAAAAAATTAGTACACCATCTGAATCTCCAATCAAATAAAGAAATACCGTGACGGAAATCCAGGCTGACATAATTCTATAAAGATTTTCGGCATGTGACCCGACAGCAGGATAAACACGCGTTTCGGCAAATCAGGTAGCCGAAGCGTTAGGCGCTAAATGTTTCTGTCGGTTTTACATAATTCTATATCGCACAGAAAAGATTACGTGATTGGTTATCAATCAAAGCATTAAATTGCATAAAAAAAAGTAGGGTGTGTATTTTCTTTACGTCTAAAACACATAATATGCACAAAAATAGATTAGTCATTGATTTTTAAAAACAAGGTGGAGATATCCCCTTGCCCGTAAATAGGGTAAACCTACCACCCCAGCTCTTGAAATTTATCGTTGGATCCTTTCAGGGGGATATCTGGCAACCCCTACCACATATAAATTAAAAAGCTGCATCCCCCCCCCAAAAAAAGTGAAACGTAGTTAGCTCCTTAGCTTCCCAAAGAAGGTTATATAATTTAAATACTTAAAATATGTATTGAAATAGTCCAGTATTTCATGTGGCTAAAAGCGAAATAATTAAAAACAGACATACTTTCCCCCAGTGTTCACCTTAAATCAGTTGGTACAAAATACACTTCTTTAAAAGTGTCAATTTTGTGAAATTATTTCAGATGATAAGCACTGGCGAAACATTTATAACACATATAGGTTTTATTTATTTCAGTTTTAGTCAAATGAATGTTATTGATTTAAACACTGTTCACCTAGACGCGCTCCTTTCTGTTGGATATTGATCTCTTGACCTTCGAGACTGCTATGAAGACGTAGTCAAAACATAAATATTAAAACACTAGGATACATTCCCGTTATCAAATATAATATTGATGAAACAATTTATTTAAATTATAGCATCTGGTAACAGAAAACAGCGTCCATGCACCGAAAAACCTCCTATGATAATAACGAATGTCAATCATAGAAATGTATTTTATGCAACTAAGAAATAAAACTAAAATACACTGACGTCAGAAAATCGTATGATTTTCTGCATTTTGCTACTAAAAATTTATAAACCAGTATATCAAATGCCACATAACTTATAACCGAGCTAAAGAAAACAATAACTCCCCTAAAAAGCGTGTTAAGAATTACCACAAAGTTAAGATTTATCATTGTTTATATGTGTAATATCAGCGGTTATTGTAATTTTCCCATCCACGGATTGGCTACCTAGTAAGTAGTCATACATATCTAAACTAAATGGGTCACGTGAGATGCGCGTGCTGCCTGATCATCCATACATAATTTATAGATAATAATAGGCAACGACAGTAAATAACCAATCATCCCACGCATACCATCAGTATCGACTGAGTAAATACATATAGATTTTCTATATTTTTTCTGAATAAAATATGTTTAAGAAAAAGGATCATATAAAGTTTTAAGTACTATGTAACGATTATAGATGTTTATAAAACATACAGAAGCTACGTTAATAGAATATCTTTAAACCAGAACTGAATGATATTGAAGGCTGTTAATTTAGCGGACAGTATAAATAGATTTTTAGGGCATTGCTTTTAGTTGTTAATTTTAATGTCCTAAAAAATTATGGATAATGTCATATGAACTTAAAACCTATTGGTACTTTGTACTTAGTAGTTTCCTTTTATGTTAACGTACAAAAGGTTATCTATTTTTGTCTCTGGATGGATAAAAAAAAAGTTATAAAGTTCACCTTCAAATAAAGGTACAACCTACACACAAAACTCAACTGATACTACAAATATATAATTTACCTGTACTTTTAACCAAGAGTGCGATAGTTTATTAGCGCTATAGAAGTGTATAAAAGATAAAAGCTTTACAAAATCATTTATTGAAATATGATATCATATAAGGGCCCAAGTGGGTTCACCAAAAGGACATATTGCCTTATTAAGGTGTTTACTTTTAGGATGTTACTTGTTATCTAGATTATGGAAAGGGTGTAGACATCGTCTATTTAGATTTTTCAAAAGAACTTTTGCTAAAGGGTCAAACAGAAGATTAGCTAAGAAAATTACAACACCGAGAGATATGGATAAGCCAGTTAATTTGATTATAAGGTGGCTGGGTGAGAGGAAGCAAAAGGTCAATAAGAGTCCAATCAACTTGCATCTTAGTTATTAGTAGTGTGCCTCAATGTTCTGTACTTGGGTTTTTGGTTTTCTTCTTTGCATTAATGGTATCAATTTCGACACAATTAGTTAAGACTGTTGATGAAAATGTTGAGGTACTACAGAATGATATGGATCAATTGGTAAATTGGACAGTTAGTTAGCAAACGACCATTAATTATAGTAAGTGCATTTTGGTTAGCATAATTATTTTTATAACAGGGTAATAAGCTTATGGAATTAGTTGCTATTGTGGTGGTGACTTCCTGAAAAATAATAGGTAGATTTAAATGTTTACTCTCTCAAGGGTGAATGTGCATGGACAGTATTGAAAGACCAAATAATCTCTTGTTGTTAACAACTTTACTTTGTAAGAATGTAATTGAAATGCACTAAGAGAAGGAGAAAGAAAAAAACTGAATACATTAAACATTATGTTCTACAAATGCAAGTCTTTAAGATGAAGAATCACGATGTCAATCAGTCGAGGTAGGCAAGGGACAATCTTGGGTAATAATGGCATAGTGGTGACACAAGGTCTACTCAGTTGTGCAACTTTTGATAGATGAATGATGAGCAATGCACATAAATTGATATCAAACATGAAACTTGTTATAAGTGACTAAAGGTAAAGTTCAGCCTTAATTGAAACACATATTTCAAACATACACCCTATACCTTAGAAACTTATAAAACACTAGTATTCCCACTAATTACTATTGGAGTTTCCTATGTATTTTACACAGAAAATGAGTGATTTCACCCACTTTTTGGTCAGTTCTTCACACTAAAAGTTGTAGTAAGGAAAAACACAGAATTACTCAACATGCTGCTTTACCCAGGGGTCTGGCAATGAAAGGTATCCTACACAGACAATTCCCAAGTATTACCATCTACCTGATTTTGTTATTCACAATGAACTGGTCATCCATTATCATGATTAACTTAAGATATTTTAATCTTCAATATAAATATTTTTATATTTCAGTCCTTAAAATTACTGATTAGCTAACCATCACAATATAGCTTTTGGTCTAAATTTATATTTACCTACTCAGCACAAGTTCTTCAAAACAAATATGCTAATGCACACACAGTTTACCATAAATGCAGACACAATTACAATATACATATATATATTAATAAATCTTCAAACAACTAGCTGAAAACATAAAAATAGTAGGGTGTACAAACTACATTGTAGGATTTATCAAAAGTGTCATAGTAAGAGGTGTCTGCTGAAGACCCACACAATGGTAGGAATACAAAGCTTATCAGATTTAACCTCTATTTTCAACACATATATGGGGTGGGCTTTCTTAAGTGTCCAGTATGATGTCACCAGTGTTCTGGGGTAAATTTCTCTGAGTACGTACCTTACACAAACATATAATAATTTCTAACTGATAGACAATGGACAGAACTTTCCAAACATATATAATACTAGCTGTGTACCGTCCTTCGTAAGAGTTGTGTGTATAAATAATACATTAATTTAACAATTAACAAACAAATTACTTGTACATTATTTACGTTACATTTTAAATTTTTTATTGTACATTATTATAACAATTAAATATAAGTTAACAAAAGATACTGTGGACCATGTGTTAACTGCGTCACTTAGAAAAAAAT
>NW_013666610.1:5795-9935 GCF_000517525.1 Limulus polyphemus | reverse complement strand
GTGGGGTGGAACCCTAAGGTGAATTCCAAAAATCCAAGTAGCCTATAACCTTCTCACACATGTATAGAACAAAGTAAAAAGTTTCATCGAAATCAATGCACACGTTTCCCTGTGAAAAGCAAACAAAATCACGTCCAAAACCGCACCAAAGCAGGTTTTTGAGCGGCCGCCATTTTCTTTCAAAAAGGCATATGACAGTTTCAAGTAGCCTATAACCTTCTTACACATCTATAAAACAAAGAAAAAAGTTTCATCGAAAACGGTGCACTCGTTTTCCCGTGAAAAGCGAACAAAAATACATCCGCGAGCGTTACCGACAGACAGACAGAAATTGAGATAAGGCTTGTTTCGGCTTCTCTGGTGTATGAAACGTGAAGATATGCAAAAAGTACACTATTCTAAGCAATGTACAGACAAAACTCTTATTTTATCTATATAGATGTTGAGTTTGTGTTAAGTTTTTCCAGCAAACCAAGGAAATAAATAATGGTGGGGTATTAAAAGTAGCATGTCACCAGCAGAAAAATTTTATTTCAAAGCAGTAACACAAACACAAGAATTGCAAGTATGACTCAAGCTTTTATTGTGATTAAATAGTAAACATTTATGTTTTAAAAATTTATTAGGTGATTGTCCCATTACTTTTTCACATATAGAGATATCCAAAATGACATGTTGCCATAATCAAGTGTTCTCTTTAAGGTTGTTTATTTTCAGGACAATAATTAAAAATTTTTGAGTAAATAAAAAGATTACAGTCCAAAATCAATCCAGGAAGTATATAATTTGATTTGATCATACCATAAGCACAGGGTATCAAGAGATATTTTGGGTAAGTCCATTTGGAGCTTGTAATAAAATTATTTTTTTTCAGCATGTGATCTCCTTTACGCCTATATCTAGTGTAGATACTCAAATTATGTCATTTTGTTATATTGTTATACACAACAGCCAATACATTTGTTGTTATCAATAACTGAAAGGGTAAGAGTAAATTGCATTCTTCAATAAAAATTACTTAACATGAAATTGCATGAACTCCTTTACGTGTTCTCCTTTACTTAGTATAATGCCATATTATAATAAAAGCTTACATTTATGATCTGTAGAAGTGGTCTAATATAAAATAACTATTCTTATTAGTCTGCTATAGCTGAATTTACTGTAGAAACATAAAGAAGATCACATTAATTTCTACACCTGTCTTTGCTAATATACAGAGGTGGTATGCATTTTGGTGATGGGTCTCATATTTGTATTTTTAGAATGGATGGTAAACAAAGTAGGCAGCTGAAATATTATCACAGAAAAAAGGCAACAGAAGGAAAAACCTTCTTACAATTTGTTTGTTTTTTGCTTCTTTATTCCAGGTACGATATAATCTGGTAAAGTAGAACAATGTGAAAAACATTAGTCATCTTCATCAAGGTGGAATAATATGACAGAATGTAGCGTGAGTGCTAGATTTTTGGCATAAGGTTTTCCAGTAGTTGTATTTTCAAGAACTGCTTAACTCATGCTTATAGAAGAAGATTTTTTTTTCAACATTTTCCAGTTGAAAAATTGACACTTAAGAAAGCCTGGCCTTTATATGAGATACAAATATTAAACACTACAATCAGATTTAGATTCTAAAACCCACATCAAGGATAACCATGCAAGGTCTGTAACATAACCTAAAGAAAAATGCACATTAATATTTTTACTTTTTATAAAGTTTTTACTCAATCTCAGTTTAGCATAACATATGGACAAGAAGGGACCACTTAATTTTCCAACTGCTCTTGTACATATACTCTTGAGAAAAGTCAGATTTTAAACCCAACCCTTATTTTTCAGGAAATCATCAATTTCCCTCTTAAAATACTAGCTTCCACTATTGCAGACAATAAATTGTTCTATAAATCAATCACCCTGTCAGAAACATAAAACTGTATTAACTGCACCTTTGTTTCCAAATCTTAAAATTTTCCTCTCATCCTTTAAAATGTAGCACAAAGAAATCAGAGGTCTTTATCCTATTGATTTCTTGATTGATCTTTTAAACTTCAATAAGATCTTCTTTCTCAAGGGAAAATAAGAGATCTTAACCTCTCCTAAGTTATTATAATAGCCTTCCTCTGAACCCTTTCCAATTTTGATATCCTTTCTTAGACACCAGAACTGTATTCTAAATAAAACATTTCGAGATAATTATCTATTTTGACCTATGATCAACACTTGGTTACAGATCTTGTAAACACTGGATATTGCAGATATAATGTGGTTTACATATTATTATACTCTCTTCTTTACTTTGTACTTATAAATTCTTATTAATACTATGTCTATAAATACATCCTAAAATTCTATTACATTTACTAGTAGCAACAGATCACTGCTTCAATGGTTGAGTGACTTACCAATCAACCACTATGCCCAGTTATTTGCCAAATATTTATTCAAGTTGATAATTAATCCAAGTCATTCTGTAAAACCCCAACATCATCAATACAATTTGAAATGCCCAAGAGTTTAATGTCATCAGAACTTTACTAATTATGCCCCTATCAATATTATTAATGTAAATAATGAAAAGCAAAGGCCCAAGTTCTCACCCTTAAGGCATTCCAGGAGTAACAAAGGTACAGTTTCACTGAACTCCATTAATAACAAACCTTTTGCTTTCTCCCATCCGACCACCCAACAATACAATTAACCATTCTTACCTTAACCCTAAATGATCTGATTTTCTTAGCTAATCTTTAGTACGTCACCTTATTAAAAACTTTTTGAAAATCTGAGTAGATAACAGATTAATAAGATAAGCTGTACTTTTGGTGAACCTCTGTTTAATTTCTCTCATACCATATTTCACTAAATGATTTTTGTGATCCTTCTGATATTACTCTTCTAGATGAAGTAAGATGAACTGGCCTACAATTTCCAAGGCAACTCTTATCACTTTAAAAACAGAAGTAACATTACGAACTCTTCAACAACTCGACACCTATTTACTCCCTACTGACCTCCCCAAAATGAAAACTAGAGGGTTACTTATCTGATCTCTGTCATTCTTTAAAATCCTGAGGAAAACCTTATCTAGCTTTTGTGGATATATTTTTAATTTCTTAGTTTTTCTTCTAATCATTAAGGGATTAATATCTACATAATTCCAATATTTTCCACAGAATGCTCAGGTCAGGAATATTGCTAAAATCTTCTCTTCTAAAAACATAAGAGAAAGTTTAATAGCACAACCATCTCATAGTTTAACAAAAAACTTGCCATCAGCATCCTTTAAGGGCCTGATCCCAATTCATCATTTTGCTCACCTTTAACATACTTCAACAATTCCTTGCTATGAGTTTTAACATTATCTGTCAGCTGTTTCTCATAAATCTTTTGGATTCCCTAATTTCCTTTTTAACTAAATATCTAGCCTTTATAACACTATAAAAATAACTGTTTAACTTTCATATCAAAAACAAGCAAACGGTATTTAATACCAGAGAGCTAGATTTTCTTATTCCAAAATTAGCGTTATATATATAATATATTGTTATGACAGCGGAAGTCATGTGACACTGGTAACACGTGATGAGGCTCTAGAAGGATCATGACTTTTACTGGCAACTCTAGTCTGTTCCAGGCGCCCTCTTTTTTCTTCGGTAACATTAACAAATAAAGCGGAGAGGAGGAATTAGATAGATAGGGAGATTGAAGATAGAAATAATCGTTAGGAAAGTGTGTGAATCCCTGTGAATTATAGCGTGTTTTTATAAAATTAGTTAAGTTTAAAGTGATAACAGAAATTCTGTGTATTACAAAGTTGTATCAAGAAAGAATAATCTAGTTTTAATTAAGAAAGGACTTGTATCGCTGAAGTTCCTCGGAAAAAATTTATACAGGAAATTAACAAACGAGCAGAGACATAACAAATTGGTGTCAGAAGTGGGATGGGACCCAACGTTGCTGTGTGGACTTCAGGGCTCTTAACAGTATAACCGAAAAAGACTCATACCCACTGCCAAGAATTGATGATACTCTAGATGCCCTAAGTGGAGCCAGGTGGTTTTCAACTCTAGACTTAAAGTCGGGTTTCCATCAAGTGAAAATGGCTGAAGCAGATAAATCGTAAGACTACATTTAGTTATGGCC
>NW_013666610.1:0-5078 GCF_000517525.1 Limulus polyphemus | reverse complement strand
GTCAAGTATGCATTACCAAATCATGTATCCACAAGAAATGTACATTTCTTATAAAAAACAGCTGTTTGGATTCCTAATGCAAATACACCAATACACAGATTACTGATTCAACTTCCTTTTGTGAAGATTTGTCTATGTGAAAAATCATTGGGGTTGTAAAAAATCCAAAGTTTCAAAGTATGGACTAAGAAAGATTCACTGCAAAAATAAGACACGTTTGAACAATAACTTTTATTATTTTACTTCAAACTCAATTTAAAACTGGCTTTTCATGTCTTCAAGGGAAAAGGATGTATACATTAAGTATCAATAAAAGTACCTTATTTTTCTTCTACAAAAAGAGAGTAATGAACTTAAACTTTGAAACGTACATAGATTTGTTATAGTTTTCATTTTAAAAAAAACTATAATGATGTGTACTTTGTTTAGCTCTTGGTTATTTGTTTGCTTCATGTTTGAATTCTGCAATAGTTTTTCTCAAAAATCCATGGCTATAAATTAAAAATGGCTTGGGTGAGCACTTGTATATCGAACTAAAATTAAGCTATTTTACAGTTTATTGATTAACCTAACATAATATCCACTATTAATTAATACTTTTTATAATTAATAACTAGTACTGCAGTTATGATGCACATCATGCCTCTAGTTAGATGTAACTAATTCCTAATCTAAATAACTTATTAATGTATTGAATTCTCAGCAGTTACCAAATAATGTTAGAGAAAATAACCTCATCTATTAAAATAAATAAATTCTTCTTAAATTAACTAACACTTGTGATAATTCTTTACTTTAATCTAGAATTTAAAAACTTTAGTATCCTATAACCTATTGCTACTAGTACTACCTAAAAATAACAAGTTTAGAATATTGATCTAGTACTAAGTCTAATATAATAATGTTAGGCTTGGCTGTACCTGCAGTAATAAATCCCTTAAGTGCCATATCAGAGCATAACATTACTTACAGACATGCTGCAAACCCAACCTTGAGAAATATAAAACTGTATACCCATTCTTTACTTTCAGAAATCCTAACTAATCAACTGTTAACCTACAACCACAAGTATTTATAATTTATTTGTTTCGGGGCTGAAAAATATCATCTCTATTAGTATAGTTTGTCATAATAGTTCACCCACAGCAAATCATAATTATTTTTCTATGGTAAAAGAATGAGCAATGATTAAAACTGTTAGAGAGTCAAATACAAAAAAAAAAGGTTACGTCTAACTACTGAAAGGATAATTTAATTCCCCCAACTATGAAAACATATCTAATTGGATCCCTCAAACATCTGTTTTATTAATTTTGAAAACTTTTTTGCAAAGTAATATTTCTAATTTTTGTTCCTAATATGGATTGGAAGATGTTATTGAAAGAAAAAAATCTGGAAAAGACTTGCTTTCTGTGTGACAGCAATTGTGGTGTTGGTAAACAAGACATAAGGGTGTTGTTGATATAAAAAAAAAATTGAAGCCTTATGCTAAATACTAGCTTTGATAAGAAACTCCATCCATTAATATATAAAAGAGAATTTGGAATTCTAACCGAGAAGGATATATTAGCCTTATATAAGGCTCTGATGAGACCTTAGAATGTTGTGTCCAGTTTTGGTCCCTTTACTACAGAAAAGAATATCATTATATTGGAAAAACGTTTTATCCATATTATGAGTATAACTCTTTCTTAAAATCAGTTATGATTAGAGAATTAATTCAAATTCAGACTTGTTGTTCAGCAAAATTATTTCTATATAGAGTTATAAGCAAAAGTGCCTGTCCCCAGTAATGGAAAAAGTTTAAGTTACAAAAGTACCCATCTCCAGTGATGGGAAAAGTTTAAGTTAATCTATCAATTTAAATTATTTCATGGACTTTAAAAAGGTTAATTATGTTGTACTCTTGATTTCACTCAGAACCAAAGCTCTGAGCTACTTATACCACCCACCACAAATAGTAATTGTTGAACATTTTAGTCATGCTAAGAGCCTCTCAATAACATATGGTAAATCTACATTTATATTCTTTAAGTTATACCACATTTCGAAATGTGAATGATAGTGTGATTAATTTCTAACAATTTAGTATAGAATATCCAGCTTGTGAATTAAATTTGGAATGAGCATTATTCATGCCTGTTCTCTCATCATTTCAAATGTGAATGTTGAATCTTGCCTGTGTGTGTATCTTTCCAAATGGGAGATAGACAAATGCTCAGACAGACACCACAGTTCCCAATATATACATAAGATACTTGTTGAATGATTTATTTGATATGGTGTGTATACTGTTACTTTTGAGTTTTTTAAACAATCATTGAAGTTTATATCTATAGGAAACCCTACATTTAATTTGGATCTAATTGTTTGGTTACCTGTTTTTATGGATTTTTCTTTTACCTTGCTTTTTATGTTCTATCTGTTGTTTTCTTACAAATAATTATGCAGAGACAGGATATTAAACTGAGATGCCAGTTCAAAACATTTAAGTTATGGGAAGAGGCTTAAAGCTTTTTTTTAGAATAAATGATTTAGGGGTGACTTGTTTCAAATACTCAAAACTGTTAGGTATTGAGTAAGCTTTTCAATGTGCTCTGTTTGAACAGTGGCATTAAAAGGACTAAAATGCAAACCTGAAAATTAGGGATAACAGTATATCTTTGGAAAACCAGATGCAATCTTTTCAGTTAATGAAAGTTATTTTTTTAATAGTTACACTTACAACCTTGTGGAATATTTGGCCTTATAATGTGATGTGTTATTAGTTAGAATTCATTTAAACTTTTACTGAATAAATATAAGAGTGTGAAAGACAATCTATAGGCCTAACATCTGAAATAAAAACACAAAATGCACATATGCTTAAGCATGTTAGCTTCTAATACTTCATGAGCTTTTAGTGTTTAAGCTGAAATTAAAATATTATATGTAATTTTAACTTTGGTAGTTTTTGTTGTTTATTGTCATGGGTGAAGGAGGAGACCTTGTTAAGCCAAATGGTTGTGTCATCTTACTTTCTAGGCTTCTATGTACATTATAAGGAACAAAAGTATGTTAATATTTCATACTTTATTATTTTTACCCATTGTATATTACTGTCCCGTAATTACATATAATATAAACATTGACATTTCTTCTTTTGTCATAGGACACATTCTTGAATCTGTATCTCTGTTCACAATTTTAACTTTTCCAATGTTATAAATACAACTCTTAGCTAGTTAAAATAATATACAATGAAATAACTAGTTATATTTATATATACATTTAAAATAAATACATTCACCAACAATTCTCAATTTGCTAACAGTAATACTACATAGCCCTACAAATTAATATGAACATGACTTTTAAAAATGCACTTTAATATTTGATTTTAACCATTATATATTTATTACACCAATTTTTTCTAGCAAACAAATATTAAAATTTAGTGGTTTAATAGATTTGATTTTCATGATGAAACTAAGTAACAGGAACTGAATATCCAACATAAAATCCTTTGTAGCCTAATTGTTTTATATTTAATTATTGAATACTAGCTAAGGCAGCTTCAAATTAGTTATTTACACAAGGATCTTTAAAATTTTAAAAGGATCTTAAAGTTTTTTTTTACTGAAGTTAATATTTCATGAAAAATATATATTCTTTGAGTTGTAAATTCAACATTTACTTTGTATCTGATATAAAAATGTATGAAAATAATTGATCTATTTCTTTAGTTATTTATTTCATTATTCATGTCTTTCTAAATATATATCGAAATAAACATTTTTATAAATTCTGGTGAATTTAGTTTTGTTTTACAAATTTTAGGTTTAACACATTAAATGATTAATCACCATTCCCTTCAACTTGGGCACAGGTTTTAATTCAAAATTGTGCTCCAGCAAATTAATTTTTGAAAATTACGCAATTCTCTGACAGACGAAAAAGGAAAAAAAACAATTGCTTGCAAATTAGCATACAACTTACAGCCTACTGAAATATGTCACATAATGATAAACGTTTAATTTTTAAAAACGATTACTGTTAAACTAAAAATTAAGCCGAGTTACAACTTACACGCTCTTTTGCAGTATTTTCTCGTAAATGTAAACACACCATAAACAGATATGAATACACAAAATGTAACTAGACTACAGGTAAACCGTAAAGAAACCTTACTAAGCTAAGTTTGTGATAATGTCAATTAATTAGTTACCTTCCAATAACTTCACAGAGATCATAGACGTCAACGAAGAATAAACCTTTTTCGTCATCGGACATTTTTCTTTATTGTGTGTTGTCAACGTTTTAAGTAATAATAATAACACAGTCAAAGACGATGGAGTATTTTACTCAGTTTTCAGGCTTATCTGGAAGCCAAGCATCAAAAATTTTAAGCGCTACGGTATGCTACAACGTGCGGTTACAAGATACCCAAACTTTCTTAATTTTACTCTTACTCTTACAAGTTACACTTAGTCTTAGCATATGACATCTAAACGATATCAACTAAAAACAGAGCTTTGTTAAAATCATTTTTGCTGTATTATGGACCGCAAAAACATATCGCAAAGTCGTTCATTTAACTTTATATATTTATAAGGTATAACTTGTCGATACGATAAATTATGATAGCTTTACGAGATACTAGAGTTACAACATTTCTACACGTTGTAACTCCCTAACAAGTGTTCTGCACAAATCAAAAGTATATTGCGCAAACTCAAAAAGAGTGGTAAATATCCACGAGAGGGCACTTTATTCCAGGCCAAGATGAGCGCCTGAATTTAGTCGTAGTCATGGAGATAAAAAATGTTTATTTTGTAAGGATCAGTTTTCGTTTTTAGCTTCCTATACATTTGATCCCTACATTTGTATAGCTGGGCTATATATAAATAACGAAGAATTCAAATTCGATGACGAGGAACCCAATTTGAGACTAATAATGGTTGGAGACGGCTTGAATGGGTAATGAAGAAAAACTTTAATATAAGTTTAACACAACAGCAAATGTACAATGTTTCGACAAGGTTTTGACACTGTTGCGTCAGCGAGTCACGTGACTACTATGACGCAACGTTTCTAGA
>NW_013666609.1:339388-363136 GCF_000517525.1 Limulus polyphemus | reverse complement strand
TTACAGGAGATGGTTAAGAAATGTAACATGCAACTGTGCGTGTTGACAGGAGTTGGGTAGAAAATGCAACATGCAACTGTGCGTGTTGACAGGAGATGGGTAAGAAATGCAACATGCAACTGTGCGTGTTTACAGGAGATGGTTAAGAAATGTAACATGCAACTGTGCGTGTTGACAGGATTTGGGTAGGAAATGCAACATGCAACTGTGGGTGTTGACAGGAGATGGGTAGGAAATGCAACTGTGCGTGTTGACAGGAGATGGTTAAGAAATGCAACTGTGCGTGTTGACAGGAGTTGGGTAGGAAATGCTACATACAACTGTGCGTGTTGACACTTCTAGCAATGGTGAAGTGTGCTTCATTAGTCAATGAGATATTGGCAGAACATATTGTCAGCCTATTGGTCATCGACTTGCAGTTTGTAAGGAAACATTCATAAAAGTGACCAAAGAGTATCATGAACAGTTGAAATTGGCAAATCCAAACACCTGTTGACATAAACGTACACTTCTGACTTGTTCTGCTTAAACATGACTAATCTCAGTGATAATTTCAATAGGTGTAGGTGGTTTGTCTGTAAATGACTAATCACGAGTTACAACCAGTCTCTTCAATTATTTTCATGAGCTTGAACACAGCATCATTGGAACGAGGTTTTCTGCAGATGTTACGCACATTACTATATTCCCTCAGCACTGAATCTTTTGGTGTAGTAAATTTCACTAGTTCACACATCTGCACACTTCTTATTTTCACGAGTTACTCTATTATCGACACACCCACTTATGCCCATCGGAATTATGTGAAAGAAACCCCAGTGGCGCCCCTAGTGGCAACATATGACCAATGTTGTATTTGTATCCGAATCTCTGTACATTTTCAACTTCCTCTCCTCTACTGTTTGTGCCCCTTAGTGGCACAACGGCATGTCTGCGGAATTACTACGCTAGTATCCAGGTTTCGATACCCGTGGTGGGCAGAGCACAGATAGCCCTTTGTGTAGCCTTGTGCTTAATTACAAAAAACAAACTCTACTGTTTGTAAGATATCATGCGCCGAAAAACAAAAGTTTATTTGTAATCACTCTGTACATAAAAAAATCAATACTGAAGTAGCTTAGAACAGCAATTATGCGTAGAAGAAAAATAACCTTATTACCACTTTTAACAGACAAGATGAACTTGTAGTCTAAGAACGCGTGTAATTCTTTCAATGTTCGTTTTCCTTAATGAATGCTTGAAGAACAGGCAGCAAAAAAATAGTTTTTTAAAACCTTACAAGTAAGCATAGACTTTCTTAATATTTCATGGAATGTCCTCACATGTGGAAATTTCACGTTCAAAGATCAGCTCATATTATTAACATATAATTTCCTAATGGACCTATAGGTGACTAACAATTTTCATAAATATTTCAGAATAATATACTTAGAAAAACGTCAACTGTATGTGTATCGTATGCATTAAAACAAAATAGACCCTCTTAGTCCGCTTTAATAGTTTGTTATTTAATATTGGTGTAAGCTGTAGGCTACGTTTTCCAATATAGACAATTATTGGAGTTTATACTGTTTTGTTGGTCTGAGAGATCTTTGCCAAAGAGTGATGGGTGTGACTTAACGTCTTGAAATTTCTCCTCAGTGTTAGAGTAGTTTGAGAAATATAAAAAAGCGAGATATTCTAGAATAGAGGAGGATAAACTGGGTAGATGTGTTTGATAAAATGAGTTATAATTATAGTTAGCTCAATGCAGTAAAGTGCCAATAGTGCACGACTTCTTCACAGGTGTCCCGATAATGTGCAAGGTTTAAATAAGGGACATAAATATAACAATAAATCATCTTTACAAATAAGGTATGTAGCTGAGGGATATGTGTAGTATAAGTGTGAAGTTCTATGGAAATCTACATGGTCATATAAGAGTTTGTTTGTTTTTAGAGCAAAGTTCCCACCATTATGAGGAATGGAACCCAGGATTTTAGTGTTGTAAGTACGTAAATTTACCACTGTCCCGCTAGGGGACTGTATAAGGGTAGAAGAAAGTCCAAGAATCGCGTGATACAGACGAGTGAAGATTGAGAACTTATTTAAACATTTCCCTGTAAAACTAAGAAACTAAAACTTATATAACACTAAAATTTAACCTATTAACTACGTTTTCATGCCACATTTATTCATATACCTTGATAACAAAGTAGGTTAATTAACTTTTGAATGACTTTTGTCTACCTGTATCCAGTGGGTTAATATTTTATAATGTGCTTTTCGACAATCTCCTTCAGTCTCGCGGCTAATCTTGTGAACACAACATTATAGATTGTGAATTGGTGTGAAAATAGCTAAAATGTCTTCTAAGCTACTAGCTCGTTCAGCCTCTTATAATTCTAAGAAATTCAAATTGTATTTTACTTTCTAGGGGAAGATGAAAATATTAGACCACCTTTGTGTTGAGAGTCAGCAAACAAGATAGGACGAGAAAATGGCGTCAATGAATCAAGCATTAGCTCTTTTTGTAAAATGCAAAAGTTTGTTGATTGAATGTGTATTATTTTCAGTTTAGTTATTTTACTATATATTTATCTACATTTGTATAAAGCACAAAAATCTGTCTGTCTGTCTGTTATCTGACTACTCCTATCACACTGGGCCAATCTGAACCAAACTTCGTGGGATGATAGTTTGAAACAATGGACATGATAATGGAGGTTCATAACCCCCCTCCACATTATTGCTGTTAATGAGCATTTATTACCTTTGACTTAAGTTAACGTTATCTACATTCATAGATGGAGACACGTCCCGACACTGAAAAAAAAGAAAAAATTAGATTTTTTGCAACACTACATATAGAGTGTGGGGGAGAGAGTAAACAAACGTTTTCTATACCTCAAAGAGTGTGCTAGCACTCTCTATGGAGGGATGCAATGAAACAAATGGCCTCCACTATTGCAGTACTACATAAACCGAGCTGAAGTTGCTACTCCAACAGCCACCATAAGGTTGGTTTGAAGAGCCGTTTTTTTGAGTTATACGAACTTCTTACTTTGACCAGTGATCTTTCAATTTCGGCCTGTAATACATTTCTGCGGTCTTTAATACATTTCTGATGATGTATTAATCAATCAGGTGAAACACTGCGGAAGGACATTAAGAGTTAGGTGTTGAAAGTGGAGAGCAGAAAGCATTCCTACTGCCACTACATTGGCCGCTACCTCTTCCTACAAAATTCCCCTGACCATTGCGCAGTGTATACCATGTGTTAAGTATATACATATTGAGTTCTTAAAGCTTATACAGAACGTTTGGTGAGGTAATAATGAATACTGTAATAATATGTTGTGTTATAAATAAATTGTGTGAAAGTTAGGATTTTTGCTTTATTTACCATAACATCCATCCACACATTTTTTATGTTCATAACCCGGACAAAGGAGAGGTACCTCAGCTTGTATCTAATAATTAATAATTTTTTTTGTATTCTATTGTATGCTAAAGAACGATTTACTTAACAAAATGCAGTGTACAGGGATTGGCGAATTTGCAATCCGTTGTATTAAATAGAGCTAATACATTTTTGGTGCGCGATTTCGCAGTAGTTCGTACAAATATTGGGTTTGTTCACTAAAAGTAGTTTTTTTTCATAGAATCAATATATATATATTCTTGCACGAACTTCTAACGTGCGAGGTATGGTGGAACACATACACACACCCAAGTGAAACTTTATTGTACAATAAATATTAACTTTTTGTCTCCTCGAAGAAAGAGAAATATAACTACAGTAAATATGTGTAACTAGTGTATAAGCTCTAGTGTGATGTTAGGCCTGTCATTCAGTTAACGTCAGATGTGTAAACTGATAGAACTTTTATTGAAACAATAAAATGTTTTCGTTATCACTAAATGGACTGAACATTGCATTCTTAATTTTAACAAATAATTCAAAATAAACCACCCAACAATAGAAAATATTACAACACTGGTGTCAGGAGTGGGTTTCTATTGACGAAAAAGTAAATAGAATCTAGAATAAATCTCAAGATAGTGTTTGTTTGTTTATTTTTGAGCAAAACCACATTGGGCTATCTGCTGTGTCCACCATGGGAAATCGAACTCCAGATTTTAGCACTGTAAGTCCGTTAGATTACCAATGTCCCACCGGGGGACTCAAGATAATGACTCGTGGTGGAAGTGAGATCGAAAATTTGCTGGAAAAGATGAACATAAAAGAGACAAATAATTAGAAGAAACATTGAGAATTAAAATCTCAAGAAAAATAGAGACGACAGGAGTGAGGCATAAAATTTACAGAATAATTCCTTACAAACTTGGAAACCATAGAAAAATGCACAAATTGAAGTTGAAAAAGTCACAGAAAAGTATAACAACAAAATCAATAAAGTATAAAAACATCAATGAAGTACAGAAGGGTTATAACAAGAAGATCAAAGAAGACTAAGGAAATATACATAAAAATAATAACAACAACATTGACTAAGTTATCTAAAATGTACAGAAAGATTATAAATATAAAATCAAAAAATACAAAATATCATTAACGCCAGAAAGAAAGAAATGACATCTTGAAATCGAATTGGTAAATGTAAGGATCAATCAACCACACGTCTTTCTGTATCTGGTGAAGAATTTCAATCTTAAACATAATTATTTATGTCTTATAGAATAAGAGAACCCATCTGGTCTATATCTGTTAACACTACTGATGTGCCACTTTGACATCAGGACTATCTTGGACTACTCCAGCTACACCGCTACTTCATTACGTTATGGAAATTAGTAAACCAGTTCAACAACATCGCACAATTGAGAATCCCTCAGATTATAATAGGAAGGTACTATGAGAGAGAAATCAGGTGCAGTTTGAAAGAATTTTCAAGATAAATGGATGTTGTAATATACAGCCAGCCAACCGTTTTACTGGACATTTAAAAGAGCAAGATTTAACAATATTAATCAACTTTCCTATTAAGATCCTTAATGAATATCAGTATTGGTGGCACATTATAAAACAGATTTGGAATGTCATATCAGAAGTTTCTAAATCAAAGTATAGGAACAGAAGAAGGGAGAAGGAGTTGATCTGAAACAGTTTTACAGAAGATTTGTAAAGACTTGTCAAATTATCTTATCCAGATGTTCTAGGTTAAATGATAGAGTCATTGGTACCCGACCAATTCATGGATACTTAGCGTATGAGGAAACGCGAATTAGTCTAAAGCAAATTTGATGAACATTTTCAAGGAAGCTGTTTATTTAGAAATGGAACTTGAAAGAATCAAAGCTGTAGATGAACAACTACAAGCAACGTCCAGAAATTATGGGTTCTGGGTTCGTCAAATTAAATAGTGTAGAAACGTCAACTGTGTATTTCGCTAAGATTGTCATGTTAGAGAATTTCACAGATTCAATAATATAAGTTAGAATTGTTGTTAGTATGTATATGTAGAGCGTTATTGTATTTTACTTCTTTAAATTAACATTACGGTAATAATGATAGTAATAGTAGAATGAGTAAAAATTCAATCGTAGATTACTTTACTTCCAAAGTAACATAAAAACATAGATTCTTGTGCTTCCAAAGTAACACAAAATAAAACTTTGGTCCTGTTAGAAAATGTCAGAACTTTACCAGCATAGTCACTCACTGGGTCAGTGATAAGTTTACGGATTTACAGCGCTAAACTCGGGATTCTATTCCCCGTGGGGATCAGAGCACAAATACTTCGTTGTGTAATTTTGACCTAAATATTGGAAAGAACCATGTTTTTAAAACTCACACAAGTTTTTATCTGTTGTATATAGTAAAACTTTTGTATATTTTATTCACAACATTTCACCAGGTTTACTTGGCATCATCAAGAACTGAGTCTAATTTATGTTAGCCTCAGTTCTTGTATCCAACATAATGATGTCAGTTAAACCTGGTGAAACGTTGTGAATAAAATATACAAAAGTTTTACTATATACAACCGATAAAAACACGTGCGAAACAAAGAGATTGCCAAGACAAGTTAACAACATTATTACAGTGAATATCCAGATTGTTATACAGATTATTTCCTTACGTTGACATTACATTTACAACCTTTACGGATTTTTCCTTCTGTAGGAATAATTCTCCAATCCAGTGTGTTGACCAGACACCTTTAATATAGCAGAATGAGAGAAAAATCAGTCATAGATTCTAGTAATTCTGAAATAGCATAAAACAAGACTATGGGTTTTACATATGTTTATAGAAACATCTTTATAGGGGAATATAAAGTTGTATCCTCTAAAATGATCTAAAATTCATTTTAGGTAAATATTTTATGTCCCCCGAAACAAAAATAACAACTACACAGTATTTAGAATCTGAGGTAGAACTGATATGAGATGAAAGAATGAGTTTATAAAGACTGAATATGAAAACTGTAATTTGAACATCGCTGTTTCTGGTGGATGGGAGCCACATCTTCAGGAAAGTTACAGTACGTACAGAAAGAAGTAACGAGATGTTTTGGCACAATGAAAAATAACATTTTTATTATTAATGACATGAACAGACTTGTTTCGGAAACACAGTTGGAAATTAAGTAGGCTAAACAACATCTGTATTCAAACTAATTGTTTCAAGTCATTAGTAATATAACATTTAATTTAATTTAATCTACTTCTCTGTGTGAAAAAGCACAGTATGTGTAAAAATAAACTATATTATGAAAGTAAAATAATTTGTTTTGTTTATGTTTCAGTTGTATTGCTTCTATCATAAAACAAACGGTTAGTAATTGAGGCAATTATTCACTTGAAATATTGATAAGAAATCAAAGTTTTTGTTACTGTTCCATAAACCAGTATTTTCGACTTTCCAGACGGATGGTTATTTCAAATATTTTAAATTGCACTTCTTGTAACACATTTTTAAAACCGCCATTCTGTTAGTAAACTCGATCTTTGAAATGTATTCAGTTCTTTATGAACCAAATGTTTTATTTTTAAACTTGTGTCAAATCTCCTTTAAACAACGAATCAATGGTAATAAATGAAAATATTTATATTACTCGGGTTCATCACAGGATTACTCTTTCAGTTTGATTTCAAAATTAGCTCAGTTTCTTTTGTAGCATAGTTTTTGTTTGTATTATCTTTGTTATTATCCATGCTTTAAGAGTTATTAGATTTTCACCGCATGAATAACAAATGAGGTTCCAAAAATACATCATAGAAAATCACCCAGAATATTTTATAATCAGCCAACGAGTGTCACCTAGTTATATTAATATAGCTAAAAATAAACCTAACATGTTATAAAGACTTAATTTCTATCAACGTTCTTGTTCGCTATTTTATCTACTTTCTACTATGGCTATTGTTAGTATGGAAAGACAACTTCTACATTTCTTTTTAACTTGTAAATTGTTAATATATTAACAGTTTATCAAGTTAAACGACACAAAACTCCATATTTTACATACTAGAAGAACTTAGATATGATTTGTCATATTACCCTTCAGCCCTTCTTATTGTATCATATCTAATGAAAACAATTATTAAACTTTACACTTACAGGGGCAATGACTCCTAGTTTACTTTGTGTTGCACTTCTGGTTATGACTCTGCTGTAGTTGCTAACCTTTTATATAAAGAATGTAGCGACAGATATCAGTTTATTACTGGTTGACTTTAAATACGGATATGATAAGATAAAAGGAATAACGAAAGCAGCATAATCTTTCAGAATTCGTAAAAGTGCCACTAACACTATCAATAATATTTTACCTTTGACATTCAAGATATTATAATAACCTTACTCAAGTACAATAAACTGACTCATAGACGAACCCCGCTGATTATTTAAGGTAAAGGTGGGTTTTTCAGTGATGGAAACTTTAAAGAAACTATTGCTATAAATTTCTATTTCAACGCAGCTAGTAATAATGACTTAACTGTTCAACAAACTAGGATTTTCTAATAGCATAATCACAACAGATAGATTTAAACTTCGTTGGTTTTATTCCCAACACAACTTTTAAATCCTCAAACCAGGAAAATCATAAAATAACAGCAACAAAAATTCTACATCAACGACTTTTTTAAATCAAAGTGATTTCTAGGTCTCAGATACATCTGAATATTTAGAGAGGTTGATGATGAAAATTATAAAATGAGAGACTACTAACGTCATGCAACTTTTAGTATACATTCTCCAACATACCAATATCTTCACTGCAGAAATATTGTATTTCTTATTACTGTCTCTTGTAGCAAACTTTATAAAACTAGTTGTTTTCTGTTATTTTTAGACGATGATAATGAACTGTCAGTCACTTTACTGAAGAGAAGAATTTCTTATAAAAACGATAAATAATATAAAAATAATGAATGAACAATTGTTGTTAGATTATTTAATTAAGTATCATTGATTTAATCCCTACAGTGTTTAAAAACTTATTTTAAAACAACATATTCTTATCGTGAATTAAAAGCTAACAAATGAAATGTTCAGGCAAGTTTGAATGATGTACCCTCTGTAACTCAGCGGTAAGCCTGAGAGAAGATGATGCTAAAACCTGGGTTTCAATACCGTCGGTGGGCAAAGAAAGAAAGATAGCACACTGTGGCTTTCTGTTTAACACAACCAAAGTAAACGTCTATTTATTAATTCAGCACCTTTCAGTGAGCAGACTTAACATGGTAAATATTATATCTTCTCCACAGATATAAAGTACTTTATTGACATGAAAACAATTAATAATAATAAAGATTCTTGTCATCACAAAATACAATATTCTTTTGTATAATTAACAAAGAAACATATATACGTTTCAACGTTTGATTAACAAAATATCTATGATTTTATCAAATATCACTTTACTCTGCTATTGAAGTTGATCTAACGACACTTAAAATTAAATCTATATGTTTCTCAATAAATCTTAACTAAGTCATTTTTAGACTATAACAACTTAAATATGTTTTAAATATAAATAAATGTTAACTTGAAACCTTGGTATCTAAATAATATCCTTTCACCCTAAGCTTATTCAATGAAAGTGTTATAGAAACGCTAAGTAAGTTATTATTATACTATTTCTATGTCTCGTTTTACGATAACAATGATCAAAACTTGTTGTTTTGTAAGTTACTTATCTGCAGTGGATAATTTTGTGACTAGGGTGAAATGAAACACAAGAATCTGAAATAATGTAACGAAGAAAACAATCGCAACAACGATTGAATTGTGAAAATAAGAAAAGTGAAACTAGCTTAATTATTATCACTATGTTATCGTTTAACTGCTATCAGTTCAGAGAAAATGAATCATTACATTTGCTAACAACTGTGTGTGTCATAAACGTTTCGTTTCAGGATAAAAATGTCAATCTTTGTTTTGTTTATCCCAACAGAGTCACTATCTTCTACATATCTAAAACATCTCAAATACTCAAGTACCATATTTAATTGTTTTCAATGCCAAAAAACCAGGATGCATCACATTACTTTTATATAATCGTTATGTGTATATTTAACGTACATATTTATAGCAAGTTTGTAAAGTATATTAGTAAATGATTCTGGTATTCCTGGCTGAAAACTAACGTAAATCATGAGAAACGTTTTAGCATCTTGCATGATATATCTGATTGAAAATAACGATAAACAGTGTTTGAGATTTCTTAGTGTTATTGATAATCAAAATTACTAGCTGCTTGGTAAGAAAACACGTTTTTGCAAACTTTATCTGAATAATTCTAAAGTTATTATTAATCGATTTAAGAGCAAAGTTAATACCCATTCACGATAGTGATTCATAATGGGGATCGCAAAGAAATTTGCTAAAAACTATAATAGAACATTCTGGCGAAATCCACTTTAAGGAACAGACTTATTCTTGAAATAATTCTTCAAAATTTCCTTTTCAAGGCAACTCAAACATTGATAATAAACAAAATTTCACGATTGTTAGAAAGAATAAAAATTTGTCCATTTGTTCGTATTTTTGTTTCACAAGCCAACATTAAAATTAGCTACGTATTTTGCACCAAAATCTAGACAGATATACTATATTGTACGCTGCGAATGTCCACGACCTATTTAAAAGTTGATTATTCTTCATTGAAAGTTGACTTATGTGGTTATAATTACATAATAGATGAGATGTTGTTTTGAACGGCTGCTTTTGTACTCGACTGATGTTAAACGCATTTACACGAAACCTCAAGCACAAAGCCACCTACATAGCTCAGTAAATAAGTACTTTAAAAGTCGGGAAGCTTTATGTCAAGCGATGTTTTAGACGTATTTGTTTTATATGAAAAAGCTGCTTTTCTACTGGTAAACTTCCACACGTTCTTAGTGGGAGTTGTGTCTTACTCTAGGCATATACTTGTCTATTGCTGCGCATTAAAAACCCAACATACAAGATAATTAAAAATTGAGAATTCCAAATCTACAAATTGGGGTTGCAAAAAAAGTAAGTAAACAAGACTGAAGATCTACTTCTGACAGTTTGTTCAAGCTACAAATCTCTATTGTGACTTAACTATAAGTGATATTTAGTGTAGTGTGGGATCGCACAGGAATTTCGCAAAAACTGAGAAAGTAGTTTTAAACTTAATATGACTTCCTTAATTTTGCCCTGGTTTGAAATTTTCTGAGTCCTTCACTTTCTGCCATAACAAAATCCAGTATTTTCCTAGCGTGTTAGTTGAAAACTACAACTCGTGCGTTTTCGAGCACATTAATTGGAAATGCCACTTGAAAGGTTCCAGATTTTGAAGTTGCAAATCGTCACTCGAGTTTGCTGTCTCTATGTGGATTTCCACGACTATATTTCAGCAAGTTTTTGACACTGGACAATTACCATAGTGGATTTTCCCTATTCAGATGATGGTGGTGATTATTTCTATTGTTTCTTATAATTAGCTGATATCGTGGATGTGTATTCAGTATATATTACTACTGCATACAACACTATTTCGTATAGCTATTGCTATAGTTAAATAGTTGTGTTAAGGTAACAGTTGTAAATGTTGTCGATAATTGGCGACATGTATTATTTTGCATGTATTATTTGTGTCGCCTTATTCTATCAAACACTTGTGCATAGCAGGCTGTTGAAGAACATACATATGTGTCATGGTGACCTAGCAAAGTAAGCATGTCACTGCGTCTGCTTAGATTGCATTAATCTGTGTTGTATTATCTTAGAAGAAACATTATTCCGTTCTAATGATATTGGTTTGTTGCTGCTCATCTTTTGCTACATTACACTGTGGCATTGATGGAAGCCAGTCATTAAATCTGTGATGATACAATCTTTGCCTTCAAGAGGGTTCTATGATAACAAGTTTACATTTGTTTGTTGTAGTTGCATAACAGTACCCGTGTTTATTCTTTAATGTTTATTTGTTATTTGTTTTGAATAATGTCAGTGTGGTGGTTGGGTGGTAAAAAAGACAATACAGCAGTAAACTGTTGAAAAACATTTAAAATATGTATGTATGTATCTTACATTTCATTCTCCTTAAATGTATATAAAAAACTTAAGAGCCAATATGATTAAAAATTGTTAATCTAAAAATGGGGGAATAGAGAATGTCAACAAAGAATATAAACAAATTGAATGAAAATGCATTATATTTTCAAGCCTACAACTTGTGAATAAAAAGTAAACAAACAAGGCTGGAAATAGTGTCTCTATTGTTTTCACAAGCTAAAAAGCTTATTTTGACTCCACTAAAATTTATAAGTACTGTAGACTTATTACTGGCAAAGTTTTCTCTGAAGCTAATCAGTTGCCCGTTCTCTCATTGGCGTACTTCCAAAGACGATCATGGTAGATGACACCTAATTGGCTTAAATCACCTGTTCTTCTGACTTCTATAAACCACACTACTGAATCTTTTGATTACAAAGTAGGATCCTTCCAAATATATACTTAAGTTTGGAGTTAGTTTTCTCTTGTGTTGGGGATAACAGTTATACCACATGACTATAAAGAAACCCATTCTTGTGAGTATTGCCATTATAATAACATTTCATCTCATCAGTAGCTGATTTGAATCTTTAATGATGTTCCCCAGTCCTTCCGTGTATTGTGTGTAAAACTCTGCTGAGTGATGATGCTCAAGATATGAGTACAGTAGGCCCTATGGTACTTTGAGCTCTCTCTTAAACATAAGTAATGCTGGTGTATTGCGTGTAGTTTTATGTATTGCTATTTGATAATTCGTGAGTATGAGTGGAAGATGTTCTTCCACATAAATAGGTAGTTTATTTAAAAGTTTATTGTCATCTGTCTCCATCATTCCAGTAGAAGATGAAAGAATGGCTGGTGTCCTGATCTCTTTTTATTCCAAGTATTTTCAATTTTACAGCATGATAATTATGGTTATAAAGGCAAGAGTAACTTAAAAGCAGAATTTATTTTGTTAATCTCTGGCTTCAGTTTATGTTTGAGCAAGGAGGCACTGTTCACCATTAGCTTTATTAAGCAGTTTGGTTGGATGACTACATCAAAAACTATAAATAATTACAAGCAAAAATCGAAGTTTTGAATCTTCTACTTTCTTGATTTGCTGAGATATCAATAAATGTTTCGAACCCAGTGGAGAAGCCCTTCCCATCACTTTCTGTGATTTCGAGATTGTTTGATACTCGACTTTGCATGGCTATTGAACATTCTTATAACATAGAGAAATAACAGATTATATTCTTTATAAAGCCCATTACAGCTATTTGATTTTGGTAACAATAAAATAACTGTCTTCCATATTTTCTTTGATTACTAACTTTGAAATCCTGCTTTGAACATATAGCAGAAGTTTAACCTATTTATAACTTCTTAGAAAGCCAGATAACTTATAGTAATTTTAGGACATTATATTCTAGTGACTGGGTTATTTTTTATTATGTAAAACCTATTTCTGAAAACTACGTGAAACTTTACTGAAACTACGTGTCCTTCTTTGGACACCCAACGTTGTGAGGAAAAATTAGGCTTATCCCAGCAAGTACAAAATAAGCAAGATCACGAGCTGCATATGTACTACTTAAGTGAAATAACAAATGAGGTAACTCTATGATCTATTGCTTTTGATGAAGAACAAACTTTTCTTGTGGTCCAAAATACAGGCAATAAAACAAATATGAAAAGATAAACAGTTAAAACACCAAAGATCAGTTTGTTTGGTTTGGATTTCACGCAAAACTACACGGGGACTATCTACACTATCTGTAATGTTTTGCCTTTATTTCTTTACAACAAATTTACCACAAATATAACAAAATATGTCGGGTTACTTACACAACCTCTTGTTGCCATAGCGACGAATAAATAATATTAGAAATAAAAAATAATGACAAAGTGCACGAACAAACAAATACTATCCAGAAATGACACGTAATGCGGCCTGTTAACCGTTTATATACTCGCGGTGTGTTTCTCGTGGGTTCTAGAACGATCGATAAGACTCTCACGTTGCGATTGGTCTAGAGAAATATATAGCCAGTGATTGTCAATATTTTAAGCATAACAAAATGTGTCCCGATTTCAATGAAAATGATTCACTCATGTAAAAGTACATATGACGTTTTGTGAAAAATCTGTACGTGATGAAGAAAAATGGATATCATGTTCGGATTCAGCGTAAATAAATTACTGTAGAACATGTAAAAATTTCAAGACAACAAAACCATCGCAGGCCTGTGAATTTATTTAGTTTTAGTATAAAGATCACTTTCACTCATATTGACACAGTAAAGGCTTCAGAAAATTCTAGATAAATATTTATTAGAGTATTAAAAAAACAAGATTTGTTGTATGCAACACATATGTAATGTTTAATAAAAGCATGTAAAAGTTTGTTAAAATACGCTTAGTACATTTCATAGTTATAATATGTATAGTTTCATGGCTAAAATGTAGTTCCATGGTAGGCCGAATCAACCAGCTTAGTCCTCATAAAGATAATAAAAACACCCAATGGTTACTGGTGTCAGAAGTAGGAAGAAAGAAACAGAGAAGTAGAAGAGAGACACATTTGAGAGGAATGTTAAAGGAAAAGAGATAAAGGATTTAACTAAAGAATTAAGAACAAAAAGAAATTTGATTTAAGACAGGATCAGAGAAGCCACTAGAGACATTAAACAGTCATTTGTTAAATTTCCTTTAGTATCTATGAAACAGCTAAAAAATAATTGACTAAAATACTTATAGTAATTGATCGATAATGGTCAGTAACATATTCATTTACTAACTCACTAGTTACTCACTGACTGACTAGTTTAGTGATTAACTCTCTGACTCATTCTCTAAAGATGAGAACCGAAACTCCCCAGTTAACTCAGAAGAACCCTCTATTGGACACAGAATGATCCTCTGCTCTGAGACAGATTTTCCGTAGTATTACTATCAGTCCACCTGCCGAGACAGCTGAACCATGCCTTGGCCCATCATGTAGCACTGGAGTAGAAATATATTGTACAGCATCGAGCAGATTGGCAATATTGAAGTGGAGATGGGATTTTGTGTCTGAATGGGAAAGATTGTCCATTTGTAGAATGTCCAGATCCTAGACTTAGTGCTGTCATGAAACGTGACAATGAACCATAAAAGTGGCATGGGTTCAGCATGCAAGAGAGTAACATTTCATTACTTGTTCTTCAAACATGCTAATGTTTGGACATGAAATTATGCTCCTACTAGATATAATGTATGTTTTTTCCTCACCAACCGTGGAATTGATGCAATGATTGATATAATACATGATGTGGTTGGAATCCACCTTAGTTGATGTGCATGTCAAGGGTTGGGAAAAGTGGTCAAAAATGAGAGAAGAGGATGTAAGATAAGACAGTGAAAGAACACCAATTTGTATTAGGAGATTAGATATGTCTCTGGTACACTTCAGTAACACAAGAACCTCTCAAATCTGATTGGACTTGCTTATATCTTGTTTTACATTAACTTATACCACTAAACTACGAGAATTCAGCATTTCAATTGCATGGAAAATAATGCTGAACACAACAATAAGCTAAACCTTTATGCTACTGACAGGCAAATGAGGCCTCGGCTTAACCAGGTGGTGTAAAACAGTCAAACTTGTGGATGACAACGAGAGCAATGTTGAATCCTAATCCTTTTTAACATGAGAAGGAAGAAGAAAAGGCAACCTCGACCCTTTCGTGGCTGTTTAGGAAGAGCCAGAGAAAGAGGAAATACTGCCTCAACTAGTACATAGTGAGCATGAAAAACGTGCCATTAATTCCATAGTCATCACAGCTGCAAATGAGAGATCAAATCTTTTTAAAGATGGCATTTTTTCCAGTAGATTAACTACCACTTCCGAGCTATTTAGTGAAAATATTCAGACTTTGTTCAAAATATATGCGTATGTGCATTTCGAATTTACTGCAGCATATAGATTTGTATGCTGTATAAACATATTAATCCGAATACCGAAATTCACTACATTTGAAAAGTTAGAGCAGCTGATGCTAATAGAGTAATATCGCGAACATGAACAGTTTGTAAAACTGGAGATGATTGCTAGGTGTTTGAAAATATCTAAAAGTTGAAATAGATTTTGCAATCTTTACTTTCCGAGCTATTTGTAGGTTTGTGAATTAGAAAATATCTTTCCGATATTTTGTGTAACGTGCTTGGTTTTGACTTATCGAATTCGTGCATAGTGATAGCTACTGAACCGGAAATGTACTGATATTTGTTAGAATGCCTAGGATGCTGTTGACACTAAGGTATGCATGAATCTATATTACGTCAACGAGTTTTAATAATACCCAACTGAACTGTTTGTTTTGTAATTAAGCACAAAGCTACACAATGGGCTATCTGTGCTCTGCCCACCACGGGTATCGAAACCCTGATTCTAGCGTCGTAAGACTGCAGACATACCGCTGTGCCACTGGGGGGCCATACCCAATTGAACTTACTAGTTCGAACTCGAGCTTCTAAATGTAGTCATTAGATGGCAGCACGTATACAAATGCCTATCCTCTCTAAGCATATAAGCATTTCACTGTTTCGCTATCCACGAGGCATATATGTCTCACAAAAAAATTTCGAATGGAAACCATTTTGCAACAGGTTATTGTGTGCTTGTATTAGTATGTATAAATATATATATATATATATTACATTCAACGTTACAAATTTCAAAACAAATAATATTCATACTGTTAATCTGACAACAAATTGTATGACAAAGCTCCAACAAAAATATAAATTCACCCTTTCTTTATTTATATTTTAAATGAAGTCTTTGTATTTGACAATAATTGCTTCGGAATGCGATTTTGTGCGAGATGTTCTTTAAGGTTTCTGTAGTTTTAAATTCACATTAGTTTGTCAAGCTCTTCCATCTTATTGATGTTTTTTCTGACAGATCGAAGGTTTTCTGTTTTCTAATGTGTGTCGAAAAGAAGTGTTTGGGAGAAAATTTAACGAAAAAAACAATAAACGCTGTTGTTAAGCAAGAAAGAAAAATCAACAAAATAGTCATTAGCCAGCAAGATGAGGGAAAATCAGAATTCATCATATGTACAGTTGATTGTCTCTGTAACAAACCTTTTTTTGAAAAACAAAACAGAAGTACCTGGCATGGTAATAAGTGAGGATTTCCAAGTGCAATACTTTGTATACAAACATATCACATGAGACTAAATTTCCAAGTTCTTTTCAATCACTTTTCACTAACATAAAATACGAGAAGAAAAACGCAAAACATGAATTTTGAAGGGTCTTAAGACTTTTGCTGTTTGCCTAATATAGGGGGCATAGAACCTATGATGTTGTTTACTTCTATATAGGTGACTTAGGCCCCATGATTGTTTTCCTAACTTGCGTTATAAATGTACAAATGATATACCATTTTATTGTTAATTTCCATTTAATTTTTATATGTAAATAAATATATTAGTGGGAAGGAGGACTAAGTAAAATATTATCTGAAAAAGAAGGAAGATGATTTGTTTATTTAGTTCAAATGCGACTGAAATTTTTTCGATATTCACATTTACTTATTTTTTTAAAGCAAGTTATATTTAATTAAAAGTTGGGCTTTTCACTAGATTGTATTCACTGTTTACGGTAGATTTTTTTCCACCACAGAGAAAGTCAAGTATACTTTGTATTGGATTTGTCGAGTAAGTTTTGATCAGTTGTCCTATAATTTTTTTTGCCTCAGAGATTCTTCTGATCAAATCTTGGAAATTCTGAATAAGCCCACAAAATAAAACTAAAAGAGGTATTGTTGAGCTGATGCTTTCAGAGTAATATAGCGAAGAGTTCTATTTAGATAAGATTTGAAAGGAGTTTTTGAATTTAAGAATCTTAATTTTTTTCTCTAAAGCATATGTCAAAGCAGCTCCAAATTAAACAAAACCTGTAATAACAAATTCAGTTCTTTAATTTATGTGAATTTAACCGAAGTATTCAGGCAACGGCATCATTTCCCATTTACTAAAGTCTGACCGTGGGCATAGTTCAAACATTTGCCTATAGTTTTGTTGTTACCGGTGGAACAATAATAAGTCTACGGGCTTACAACTTTAAAACCCGGGGTTTGATTCAACTTAGTTGACCCAGAAAGTAGCCCAATGTGTCTTTGCTCCAAAACAAACAAACAATTTACCTTTGTTATAATAAAAATTGGAATTTTGTTTTTCAATGACGCCAACTAAGCCCTCAGGTAAATTTCGAAATTTGGAACGCAGGATAAAAACAAAATCAGGATAATGAGTTAGTCGTTAACAAGCAAACATCTTTAATTAATTTAGTTTTATAGGAAGCCCAACTGGAAATAAAAACATTTCAGGTTTCAGAAATGTGGTGAAGTACAATGTTACAGATATATCTACTTTGTTTTATGGGTAGTAACCTAGCATGTCCTCGGTTCAGAACCAGAATTATCCAGTTTTGTGGAAGCAACACAGTTAGAAGCTTTTCTGTATTGCTAATTGCATAAAGCAATAAAACGATGTTATGGTGTTACGATTAAGTGACAAAGAGATAACGTTTTTTTTTTTTTACTTCTCAGAGACGTGATGAAGCACCAAATTGATGGATACATAAATTTACTTTGAAGACAGTTTTTATTTATTATATTATATTTGAAATTCTAACATGCGCTTTCAAAGCAACTGTTCGAATTTTAATCTGTTTAGTTGTTAAGTTTCCATTATAGCTCTGGTTCGTTAAATCGGTTTATTCAAGCATTGAAGTTTAAACGTAAGGGAAAGTGACCTTTCTAATATTAGGTGAATTATTTTAGAGTCGGTAGACTCTTATGTAGGAATAGCCAAGATACTCAATAGGCATAATAGAAATATGCATACTAAAAATCAACAGTGATAGAGAGTTTTACTTTAAAAGATGACTGCTATTCACTTTCAAGCCCAGAAAGAAGGCAAGAAACCATTGCTAAGATACCAAACCAGAATGTGTAAAACAAACCACTAAATTGTTCATCTTTCTTCTTTTTTTGTATCAGTCGAGATGTCTCTACAACTACTTTATCAGTAACATTAGTTTAAAACTAAATATATTCAATGTGTTTCTGGGCAATGGATGGTGTCATCGCTTAGTCGTAATAACTAATAGTAAATAACAGAACAATCATAATTCTAGTGTAAACGATGTTGTCATTTGCCCCCTAAAGTTTGCTTTGTTACAGAAATCTGATGTTCCTTTAAAAAAGCTTAGGTACAGGGTGAAACAGGAATTACAGCCAATAACAGATGAACATTAGATAACTGTAACATGTAGAATATTTAATGCTTTGTACACCGGTATCTTTATGGAGCTAACCCATATAGTATTTATGAAGTGAAGGAATAAAAAAAAATATACACGTAATATTAAACTTTATTGCATTTCACACATTCATAAAATACACTAACTTTCAGTCAGAGCCCTAAAACGTCAAAAAACAAATAATAAAAGAACATTTTGTAAAAGCAAAATGGTATAGGGATGACAGTGCCAAAAATAATGCAAACAAATATATAGGGATGATACAGCTATACATAGATCATTCCTACGTGACTTTCGATATTAAAATTTAATGCTACACTGTAAGATGCATACTTGACTTTAATATTACTGCAGTTGGAAGTTATATATTCCTGTTGGTATGAAGTTTGTTTATTTATCATGATAACATGGTCATGTCAGGGTAGGCATCAATGTTGTGTAACTAAGAGCCTAGGACTTACATAAAAGGAAAACTAAGTTGAGTCAAAAAAAATATGTTTTTGAATGTTTTATATTTCACTTTGTATCCGTATTATCCTTAGAATATCTATATGTTTATATCTATATGCTACAATTCACATTTCTTTGGGAGTGTAAGAGGATATACGCGTTTTTTGTGAAGTTAAGTAAAAAAAATAGATAAACATTTGTAAAATACGCAGATAACATCCAACAAATGGGATCATTATCTGGCAGTGTTTGGGAAAATTTAACTTTAAACAAAGTGTATCTTCATGCTTAGAAAGAAGTAATTTAAATTTGACTTTCTTTGTTGCTAATACTTTAAAATATTAGGTCATCAAGAAACTAATGTCGCTTTTTTTAGATGAAAAACCCAAACAATTTATACATCAAAACAAAACATTTATTAAATGAAATAGTAGCCATTCTTATCTATGATGCTTTTCCATCTTGCAATCAGGTTATTAATGCCCTGATTAAAGAAATCATTTGGCTTTGAAGTAAAAAACATGCCGATGTCCTCTTTAACACCTTCCACATTTGCATACGTTTTCCCATTAAGATGGTGTTGCAGCGAACGAAAAAGATGGTAATCTGATGGTGCCATATTTGGAGAATATGGTGAGTGGGGGAGAACTTCCCAACCCAACTCCATAATTTTGTGTTGCGTCAAACGTGCCACATGTAGACGTGCATTGTCGTGGAGAAGAAGAAGAACACCTTTCCGATTGACAAGTGAAGGGCGTTTCTGATGAAGGGCTTGATTTAATCGTTCCAGATGCTAGTTGCTGACTATATATATCTCTGCATTGACAATTCGCTGTGGATTGAGGAGTTCGAAATGAATTACTCCTTTGATGCCCCACCAAATGCAAAGCATCACTTTCTGCGGATGGAGTCCAGGTTTTGGGGTCGGAAGTGGTTTTTGTCTGGGACTGAGCCATTGTTTTCGGCGTTTAATATTCGCATAGAGAATCCATTTTTCATCACGCGCATTACGCGCCAAAAGAGACGAAGCAACGTTCACACGTTGGAAACGATGATCATCGTAGAGTTCGTGAGGCACCCAAACACCTTATTTATGGAGTTTTCGCATATTCCTTAGATGTTTACGTATTGTTTCATGACAGACATGTAACTTCAGGGCCATTTCACGAGTGTCTTGCCTTGGGTTAGATTCAGCAAGCGTCTTCAGAGCATCAATATCACTTATAACATGTTGGCCCCTGCCATCACAGTTTTTAAGACTAAAGTCCCCTGAAGGAAATTTCCTGAACCATCGTTGACATTTACGAACGTTCAAAACATTTTCATAACTTCTTTGGCATTTTTTTGTGGCTACAGAGGCGTTGTTTCCCTTCTTGTATTCAAACAGCATTACATGCCGAATGTGTGTCTCGTTGTGTGCCATCACTATAAGGGATTAGAGTATACTAAACTTTACACATTATATAGGCTACACTAACGTGAAGTTTAGGCGGTTCGTTGAACTATTAAAAGTGACGTACATTTTTTTTTGGGGGGGGGGTTAATGAAAGTGTTCGAAACCGCGACATCAGTTTCTTGACGACCTAACATAATACTCTCGAATCAACGTAACACATTGAACTAATGCATTTTTTTCTGTCGTTTTCAACAACAAAACTACACACAAATCACAAAAAAAAGAGTTTTGAAGTTTTGAATACTTATATAAGGAAGCATATTGTGCTAAAACAATAGTAAATTGACCAACACTAATCTATAAGAAAATGAAAATTATTTTATGTAAAGATCTTACTACATGTTTCAACACCATATTGGTCTGTCTTCTTCACTTACTACCAGAGCTCACCAGGCAGACGTCATTTAGATCACCAGTTACTTCAATAACAACTGTTTCGGCGTGAAATATATTGAGTTGGTATACTACAATTTTTATCAGTATTATTAGTTATTTGAAGTCGGAATGTCCCTTGTGGGTCAGTGGTAAGATTACGGACTTACAACGCTAAAATCTGAAATCTGGGCTCGATATCCCATTGTGAAGCTTTGATGTAAAATCAGCAACAACAACAACAAAAGAGATCAACATTAAGTTCATGATTTTTATTAATATCACATGATCTATTTAGTTTAACAGCGAGAGAAATCACCACAGTGTGGACGGGAGAGACTATTGTAGAACATATGGGTAAAAGTAAAGAAAAAATATAATAATTATAATAATTTCAAATCGGAGTTAAGTTTACGATTTTTATTGACATCAAATTTATATATGTATGAATGTCACTTTGCAGCATACCTTAAGCAACTCTTTGCACTACACCATGAACCACTGTTTACTGTGTAGAGTGAACAGAGTGAAAGATGGTTCAATACGTTGGACTGACTTTGCTAAATAATATGGCAAATCATAACATAGGAGGATTGAGTAGTTACAGTACAATATGGCTGATTATTTGCAGAATAGCGTATATATATGTATGTTACCCAAATCGATCGAAGTAATAACTAAATCACATATTATTATTGGTTCGTATTGTTGTGGATACTCAACACCAAGTATGCGCGCACTTTTAAGGGCGCATTAAAAAGGTGAGATGATTTATTCAAGACAGTAATTTAAACAAGTGTATATATGTCAACCGAATCCAAACTCGAAAATCAGTAAGTCATCGTCAGCCACTTAGCGATTATGCAAGATTTGTGGAAAACGTAAAATTGATTTATGCATTAGTACAAATCAATAGTTACAATGTGGCATACGAAAATGTAGTTTTGAATATGTTCAAAATCATTTGTGTGAACTTTAATTTCTGTTAATTTTCTTATTTTATCAATGCAATAATCAAGATAAAGACTTATCGAATATGTGTGCATGAAAACGTAGTTCGAATAAATAACACAGAAAAATATCTTTTTTGCATTTCATTTATTTGAACAAATTCAATATTATTAACCCTAAAGAAAGAATAACTAACTCTCTAAAGTATTGGGGTTATCGGGAGCGTTTGAATTGTAATTTCTCAACTTTTTGTTTCAAGCCCACGTGCGTTTTAGGTTTCATTTATCTATATTTATAAGTATGTTAATAATTAGCTCCGTTCACTCTTTGTGTACTTTATGCAACTTCGAAAATGTTTTATAACATAAGCAACAAAACTACCATATTTATAGTTAAGTCAACCATAAGCAACAAAACTATCATGTTTATAGCTAAGTCAACCATTCCACTGATTCGAGGAAACTGCGTTTGAAAATTGAAGGCTGTGATTGCTTCAAAATCGTTTTGTTTTATTTCATTAGATTGATCTTAACTTGAAAGATGTGAAACAAATAAACAAGTTAAACAAAATCAACTGATGTATCAGCTGGGGCGTGGGCTAAGGGCTAGCATGCTTGTGGATATGAGGATTCACAGTTGCCGCAGAAACACGTTCCCCACATTGGGGGAAAGAGGTGAGGTATAAGAGTGACAGTGAAATACCACTACTCTATGACATCAGAGTAGTCCTAGAGTTGACAGTGAAATATGTTGACTATCTATGCTCCTTGTCAGTTATCAGTTCAAAAATAGAGACGGCTATGCGCAGTTAGTTATTGTGTAGGTTTGTACGAAGAAAAAAAAACAGAGAAAAACACCTTAAAACACTCAAACAAACAGGTGTCTAACCGAAAGACATCCAAACATCAGGTGTAGCTTTGATAACGGCACACAAGCAATTCAATTTTCGTAACTACGAAGTTTCTTCGCTTTGTCTCACGTTCTGAATGATCGTGTGAATGATGATAACTTTATTGTAATCATGGGAGTGAGTCGCTCAGCCAAGGAAAAAGTAAGCAAAACATGCAGTCACTACCGAGAGTCTTTTAACACGACGTGATTGTGTACAAAATCGGCCCCTCTGAAACTCACCCATTGTGACAGCTTCACTTTAGCTATTCGAGACCGAAAATCATCAAGATATTAGTAGTTAGCACATAAAAAACGAAACAAATCCTAAGAGCCACTATCAATACTAACATACACATAATCATACACAAAAGTGGCCAAATTACAAGTAACCCATACTTGTCCTATCGTTAATAAGACTGATAAACATAATTCTAAACCAAGTATAGATTTTACGTTTTGAACGAGAAATGTTAATGTATGTATTCAATAATATTGATTGGTTTGGCCACATTCTGATATCAATTCTTTTAGTCACTGTTTGTATAACAAATAACTTTTTTCTTTGCCGTATTTTTGTTTTTTTTACAGCCATCCTGTTTAGGGCTTAGATTATTTTAACGTAAGTTCAGCATTTATGATAAATATCACTAACCACGGTAGTGCTTAGTATGTAGGATGAGCCGGGGTGGGGGGGGGGGGTGGGGGATGGCCGACGTATATCATGTACTGCTCATCATAATCTCAAATCTCTCTTATAACAATTTGAGAGACTTTTATAAACACCAAACATAGGTTTTTAAAAGCTATTAAGACTTTCAGTTTAGCCAAAAAAAAAAAAAAAAAA
>NW_013666609.1:333723-338441 GCF_000517525.1 Limulus polyphemus | reverse complement strand
TAGACAGAAACTAGTCTGCTTTTTTTCCCCCTTTTGTCCTTGAAATTATGACTATTATTTTAGTGACCGATGAAACTATCCTACTTCAGAGTGATGATTAGCTCAGTTTGTATTGAAAGAGTAAGACATTTCACGCTAATAGACGAGTATGATCTGTGACATTATATTCAGAGGTCGTGGACATTAATAAACGAAAAAATACATTTTTCTTTCGCTTGAAAGTGCTCGGACATCAGAAAGTGCTCAGAAGGATGTAGGTAGTATCAGAAAGTGCTCGGAAGGATGTAGATAGTATCAGAAAGTGCTCGGAAGGATATAGATAGTATCAGAAAGTGCTTGGAAGGATGCAGATAGTGTCACAACGTACTTCACTCTTTTAATGATACTATTCCGGGTGTAAATACAAAACTCTGTATATCTATCTGTCCGAGATCAATCGGGTTATATATGACAGAGTTAGCAAATTTATTATCTTCGTACAGCAACTTTTATTGGATACAAATAATTTTACTTTTCCGTTACTAATGAAGTGTCTAAATTAGGAAATAACTGAAAGCTCATTTACACGTTAATCATTGGCTGTTGGTATTAATTCTGGTAAATTACGGATATCATAAGTTTGGATAGGGAGATTAAATAGGTAGCGTGACGTCAATCGAACACTCATTTGTTGTTAAGTTTAAAGATAAACCACTGGTTATCTGTGCTCTGTCCACCGTAGGTATCGCAACCCGATTTTTAGTGTTATAAACTACCAGACTTACTGCTGAGCCATCGGACGAGAGGGGGGGCAACAAGCATTTTTTAGTCATTACTTCAGTTATAGCGAAAATATATGGAAAATATTCAAACATATAATTTTTTGCAGGAATATGATGAAAAGTATGGTAAGTAGTTTATGTTTTGTTTGATACATTAAAATGTGTTTGTTTTTATATTCTATAAAAAAGTGTCCCTAAAAAGTTGTAGATACGTCATTTTACCTTCGAATAAGTTACGAAATAATGTAATTTTATCAAATTGCTTTCTCCAGTCTTCATATTTTATTATTTAAATTTGTATACTGTTGTTTATGATGTCAACGATTGCTTGTTTTTCGTATATTCGTGCAAAGTTACTCAAGGACTATCTGCACTAGCATTTCCTAAGTGCGAGATGATAAATTAAAGGGAAGGTAGTCAGTCAACAACACCTACTGATGACTCCTATAATGCATCCACGGCCCCAACTTGATGGGTACAATTTTGTAGTAACGGGATCCTCAAATCCATATACCGGCACGTAAACAATTAAGTCAGTGAAAAGTGTTTGTCTTTGTTAAGCCTAAGGTCCACAATAAGCTATCTACGTTGTGCCCACCTTCCAGCTGAGCCAACCTTGAACGTTAGGAAGTAACGTAAATCACGATGAGAACACAATTCGAGTATTACGAATCAAAATACGTAGAAAGAGATTTCAGAAGGGAGCTGTAAGTAGTCTGAGGTAATTTAATATTATTATGTACATTTAGCATTATCCAGTATACTAGCATAAAATGCATGCGCTCCATTGCAGGGTTCAAAGGCCCATTCATGATTCACAGCAGCCTCATCAAGCTTTTCCATTTCCTCAGTTAATTCTATAGCTACCTCAGAGGGAAGGGAGCGTTAGGACACTCGTCTATGGTACTCGAGCACAGCACATGAGCTAAAATTGGTCTCGTTAGATTGTGAGTGGGAGTATGAACACAGTTTCACACATAGTTCGTTCCGGATCCCGATAGTAGCCAGAAACAAAATCCTATGCTATATTCGGGATATTTATTTGTAACAACATTTCCTTATTCGTTCTTACTTGTTATTCAAAGGTAACAACGTTTCCTTATTGGTTCTTACTTTTTATCCAAAGATAACAACACTTCCTTATTGGTTCTTACTTTTATCCAAAGATAACAACACTTCCTTATTGGTTCTTGCTTTTTATCCAAAGCTAATTTTCTTTCTTCATAGTGAATACTTGGGTTTCGAAAAAATCGAGACAGTTTATGAAACATCTTCTTTTGTAAAATGTCAAAAATTTTTAGAGCTCAGATATCTCCGTATTTCTTTTTAAGAACCTTTTCCGAAATTTTCCGTCCCTATTGTATTTATCTGTAGGTGTGTCCTTAATATTTAATTATTTTTAGAATGGTCTACATTTCAAAAGAAAACCATTTTACAAAGAAGTTCAATGCAGTAATCGTGCAATAACTGAAAGAGACTATTCAAATCCATTTTTAAAAAAGCTTTCCTTATCTCTTGAAAATATTAGTTACTTTATATTGATTCATAGTGGAAAAATAAGGAAGAATTAATGCTGATAAAAAAAATACAAATTTGTATTCAATACAATCACAATTTTTAACTTGCGCTATTTCGTATATATATATGAACGGATGTTTATAAAGATGTAGGTTATAGTTTTAAAACATATTAAGTGAAATGAGTCTTAACAGAACGTAAATATATAATGAAATAAAGGCTTCTTCCGATTTTTTTTTATTTTATTCGAATTCTCGCCTGCTAAGAAAACAAAACCAAATCTTGTTATTTTAACTCTCATATACGTTTACAATATTCAGCATGTTTTACAATGTTCAGAATGTTTTATAATATTCAGCATGTTTTACAATGTTCAGCGTGTTTTACAATGTTCAGCATGTTTTACAATGTTCAGCATGTTTTACAATATTCAGTATGTTTTACAATGTTCAGCATGTTTTATAATGTTCAGAATGTTTTATAATATTCAGCATGTTCTACAATGTTCAGCGTGTTTTACAATGTTCAGCATGTTTTACAATGTTCAGCATGTTTTACAATATTCAGCATGTTTCATAATGTTCAGCATGTTTATAATATTCAGCATGTTTTACAATGTTTAGCATGTTTACTATATTCAGCATGTTTTACAATGTTCAGCATGTTTTACAATATTCAGCATGTTTTACAATATTCAGCATGTTTTACAATGTTCAACATGTTTTACAATATTCAGTACGTTTTACAATGTTCAACATGTTTTACAATATTCAGCATGTTTTACAATATTCAGCATATTTTATAATGTTCAGCATGTTTCTTATGCACGGAAAGAGAAGTGATAAAAATGCTCTAAAATTTCTGCTGAGGACAATATTTTTCATTTGAAACATCATGAAAAAAAATGGAGACGCTTCAATTACACGTGTTCCATTGGGACTACCGAAGGTTGGAGAGTAGGGAAGATTAGAAACGTTCATAAAGGTTCTATCATTTCACTAGGCTCAGACCTGACTTTAACGATTTTTGTTTGTGCTACGGTTATGAACAAATTTACTTGTTAATGTTACAGTATATTTGTATAGTGTGTAATTGTATCCTTTTGTAAATGTATCAATCAAACAGACATTAGTAAATCATAGAAAGGGAAATGGCTCTTTTCATATTTAAATCAGTTAGAATTTTGCAACGTTGTGCTTCTTCGTGATACTTCCTCACAACGTCATCTTAATATTCATCGTGACACTTCCTTGTTGTAAGAAAAAAAAATGTCAAGTACAATTTACATTCAAAACAACTTCGGTGATTCAAGTAAAATTACAATTACTTGTAGCTGCACGAGATGCATATAGATGGAAATTTCACGCTGACCTTAAGAACACGACAGAATCATAAGTGCAATTTTACTATGGAAGAGTTTTCGAGCAAAATTTGTCAAAATTCATGATTAACTTACTTTGTATCAAACGAAGTGTGATTGAACCAAATTTGGGAAAAATAGGTTTGCTGACGAAAACTTCCAAAATATCTGTAAACTCGATGACAAGCAGTAAAAATAAGACCAGTGATATAATTTAGGCTTGTATACTAATAACACTTCCTAGTGGCACAGCGGTATGTTTAGAAACTTACAACGCTAGAAACTGTGTTTCGACACCCGTGGTGAACAGAGTACCGAGAGAACATTTTGTAGCTTTGTGCTTAACTTCAAATAAAAAAAATATGATATGTTTTGTTTTCAGATTAAGTTTTAGTTTTTCTTCTTTGCTGAAGCTAAATGCCTCAGTAGTTACGGTCTACGCTTGTAGCAAAATGTGTTTTTTATCAATTATTTATTTTATAACACAAGATGTAAACATGGTCATTGTGATACACGTAAAACGTTTTCAATTATTCAGAGAACTCGAAAGCGTTTTATCATTTGGATTCTTTATTCACGCTGTACGAACTTTGGGGCTGTGAGTGAGCTATACGAATGGCGGTTAAATCCTACTAGTCGTTCAGACAAAAGTCGCCCAAATGTTGGCGGTGGGTACTGCTGTTTAGCTACCTTACCTTTAATAGAGTCATTGTGGAGCTTTAAAAGAAAACCTGAAGCAACTGAGTTTTTGAATGACATAAGAAATCTGATTTAGAAATGGTATGTTACGCATTACAATTTCGAAAGGTCTGAAACTGAGTTAAATTGATAATTTAAATTTAATAGTTAAATAAATGCCGATATATCTCCAATTTATGATATTTGCCAACAAGATTGATACACACAGTTTTCTTTTTTTTAATGCAAATACATTTTAATACACAAACAATAATACAATTTACAATAACGGTTATTACAAATAGTTATTATAAACAATGATTTATATACAAAACTTTTACAAACTTACAAGCAATATAAAGTCTTCTTTCTGGTCTGGAACTTCCTTGATATCTTATCAA
>NW_013666609.1:326529-333484 GCF_000517525.1 Limulus polyphemus | reverse complement strand
GAAAAAACAACAACAAAACGACATTACTGTTAAATATTCAGTGACGATTACAGAATATAGTCAGTAACCTAACTTTTAGATCACCCTATTACCAACATTGTTAGAGGTGGAACAGATCTGCAAAAGTAATTTGCTAAATTTGTTCCTTTAAAGTTGTTGACACACATTTTATTACACTATTTGCTTTCAAATGATAAAAGCAAAGAGAAATATTAGAATAAAACACTTGTATACTTCTTAGTGGATATTTCTGAAATTTACTTACAGTTGTATGACCAATAATTAAAACTTTTGATTCAACATATTTATCAAAGCCTTTCTTTGATGCCAACTATCAAACGCACCTGCAACCAGGCATGTCATTAGTTTAGGGGTGTGTGTGCGCATCATTCGCCTTGTTTGTTTGTTGTTAAGCTCAAAAGTACACAATAGCTTACACAGGCCTGTAGATGGTTTTATTGTCTTGAATTTTTTATATGTTTTACAGTAATTCCTGTACATTGAATACGGAAATTATATCCATTTTTCTTCATTACGTAAGATTTTCCACAAAAAGTCATAATGCAATACATAAAACAAAGACCACAGCATGTAGTTTTGAGACTAAAAGACGTAGATCTCACACAAAAAATCAGGATGAATGAGAATTCATTTTCGTTTGACATCAAAGTTCTTCCCTTTTTTTCAGCTTGTTTGTATTTTTGTTAACGAACATAATAATAAACAATGTTCATTGTGGTGAACGAAATAATAATTTGATCTAACTAAGAGTTGTTTTTCTTCCCCATTTGTAAAAAATATTTACGTGATAGAAAAAATTTAATATCATTTTCGAAATCTGATTAGCTGAATTATGGTAAGTCCATTATTAAAACCAAAACACCTTTTATGAAGTTTAAATCAGCAGGTCTGTGTTATCTGTGTGTATCCACCACGAGTATCGAAACCCAATTTTTAGCGTTATAAGCTTAATTAAAAAAAATCATGGCCGGTAAAGATTCAGTGTATATTTTTAGGGACATATATTTTACTAGTTAAATGCTAATCTAAGTAAACTTATATACTGATACTAGTTTATTAAAAATTGAGTTTTTTTTTACACACACACATAATTCACAACAACAATATCAGAAAATTAGAAACTACACGGCATAACATTGAAATTATAATAGAAATAAGACATTCGTCCACTGCACTTAATACAGAAATATTTGGAGCTGTGTATATTTATATAAAACAATACTCATTATGTCTTTGTAAACAAAACCTAGAACATTATACAAACACTAATTTAAACTATTTAGCAAATGGGAACATTGAATGTGGTTTTCTTGGCGACGTTGTTCAAACAAATCTTCAACAATGTATTTATTCTTTCTGTATATAATTAACTCTGTAATCTACTAAAAAGAATAATAAAAGTAACACTGACAGAACGCTGCATATTTATATGTTAAATATTGTCAAGAAGAAAAAACAAATTAGAATTGACCCATTCGAAATCATATATGCACAGTGTTGTATTAATCAAAATTATATATGCTCAGTGTTGTATTAATCAAAATCATATGTGCTCAGTGTTGTATTAATCAAAATCATATGTGCTCAGTGTTGTATTAATCAAAATCATATGTGCTCAGTGTTGTATTAATCAAAATCATATATGCTTAGTGTTGTATTAATCAAAATCATATATGCTGTATTGTATTAATAAAAATCATATGTGCTCAGTGTTGTATTAATCAAAATCATATATGCTCAGTGTTGTATTAATCAAAATCATATGTGCTCAGTTTTGTATTAATCAAAGTCATATGTGCGCAGTGTTGTATTAATCAAGATCATATGTGCTCAGTGTTGAATTAATAAAAATCATATGTGCTCTATGTTGTATTAATCAAAATCATATATGCTCAGTGTTGAATTAATAAAAATCATATGTGCTCTATGTTGTATTAATCAAAATCATATATGCTCAGTGTTGTATTAGATTAACAATTCTTGACCCTCGGTTGATCAGAGTTAAGTTTAAGGATTTACAACGCAAAAAACAAAACGGGTTTAGATTCCTGCGATGGACAGAGCGCAGGTAGCCTAACGTGTGACTTTGCGCTGAAAGAAACAATTATACCAATATTACAACAGAAATAACTAAAATTCTGTCGTAGGCGACAAAACTTTCCACCGAAACTAGCCCTTCCCTCAGAAGGTCTAAAATTCACTCATAATATTTGTTTTAATTTATCATCAGCACACATGAATATAAACAACATAAGCTTGTCTTTGTGGAATAAATTAATATTATTATTAGTTTTTAAAGTTCTTGTAACGTTTGATATTACAAGTTAGTTCCTCCTTTGTCATTGTTTGAGTAGAGGAAATTGGCTGAAATTCGTATTAATGTATTTATTCCTTTAAATGGTGTAAGAAAATATTTCCAAGTTTTGTAAATAAAGTTGAGTAAATTGTTCTTGGATTCTTTTATTACAACAACATCAGTTTCCATTCACAAAAAATTTAGGGAAATAATCTTGTCACATGTGTTTCATAAAAACAACTGTGTATTTTGCCAGTTGATTATTGTCTTATATATATACTTGCTAAATCATTGATAACGCCAGTTTGAGATCACTATAATAATATTTTATTACCACTGAATATACTAATGTAAATGAGTCACTCGATCAGCTTGCTGTTATCACTATATCACCATTATTCAATACACTAATCGTGGGGCTAAATATACCTATTTTAAATTTATTTTTCGATATAAATCAGTTGAAGTTAGATTTTAAGTTACATGCGTGATTACAAAATTTATGCTACTTGCTTTATCTATCAGGAATTATCATCTTAATTTAATATTGATATAAATTTAATTAGATTGGAACTTCAGTTGGAATTTATATTTATGTTCAAATGGAATGCTTAATTATATAAGATATTCTTATATTTTGAATTTGATGAAAGCAACAAAATCAACAGCATAGTTACAGTTTCCATGGAAATAAACTGTTTTAGTGAAATTTCACATAATGTCACGTCTATTAACTTTTATCAACTAATAAGAATAAGACGTTACTTTTGATAAAAAGTAACAATAAATTCTTATTAGCTAAATGTTTTATATTGATTTTATAGTTTTTTTATATGTCATTTGAACTGGTTTGATTGCCTGATTTTAGATTTTGTGATGCGCAGTTGGCAAGATTATCTTCGATAAAGATCTTTTAATTACATGTAGGATTAAATAAAATTAGAAAGACCTATGACTCAATACTAATTGAAAAACTGAGAAGTTGGACAGTGTCATTCGATTCATCACGTTGTCCAATGTCGAAGGAACACTAATAGTTAAAATATCTCACATACTGGGTTGGTCAAGCACTTGTAGTACAACCTTATACGCGAAAAAAAAAGAAGAAGAAGACCAACACATAGTCTCGTCAACGTATCTTTCTCGATACGATATATGTAAAAACAAGACGGTAGGTTTGATCTGAAAAAGCTTATTATGTTGGTATTTATCACTTAACATGAAGCCTTGTCCTGATGAAAAGCTTAATATCAAGATATGGAAAGTGAAGACGCTTAACGATTTGTCAGCCAGCTCGTTTCTCTCTGAGCCCATCATCGACAGGAATCCTATAAAACTAGACAGATAAAAATGACAAAGCTAAATTGGCCAGTAGAAGAAAGAACTAGACTGATAATACATATGTGTTTTCATCTGACCTGTTAGCCAAGATGGCGTTCCGCACTGGATGTAATCCTGTTGGATGACCTTTAGCGGAGACAGACATAAAGTAGTAGAACTAGTTGTATATCTGAACATGATCGTTGATGTATTAATACTTCCTCAGAGGTTCTATTCCCCTCGGTGGACACAGCAGATATCTAGATGTGGCTTTGCTATAAGAAAACACATGTATTGCAAGAAAGGCATACACTAAGGCAAAATTAAGTCTTACAGTTATGTCATTCATTTGCTCTGCAGGTGTAAGAATAATAATTTAATTAGCTACTTACCATAAATTGTTTTAACATTTACATTGTCATTGTTATATATATATCTCTTCTTCATACTGGGACACATCCAGACAGTTTGATGTTCGTAATGTCATTTCCATCTGGTTCCAATGGATTTTTAGTATTTATGAAAATGTTCTCCTTCACTTATTCAATGTAACTATAGAGTAAGACATCTGTATGAATCTTGGATAGTTTAATGTCATACGCCAAGGCATCATCCTTTGTTATGAGCACCTAATGTTTATCTTATGCCAGTTCAAAAGCGGAATTTCTTTGGATAGGCAGTAAACAACAAAGAAATATTTTCCATAGGAGTATTTTTCACTTTAAATATCATCTGGAGGTTTCTTTCCTCTTCTACCACTCAGTGAATCACTTTATAGTAATTATTGCAGCTAAATTATCAAGTAAATTACGTCATACATATTATACAGTTTGAAATGATAAAAATATAATGTGAGATAACTATACAAAGATATAGGAATAATTTTATACACCGAGCATTGGTGAGCAAGCGTATTTCAAGCCTGCAATGACTGTTATTCATGGGATAGTCATGATTATTGTTAATTACTGATAATATATATGTGTTTTAAATGTATTTCTGGATATAAATCAATTGAAGTTAAATAAATTTTAAGCTACACTCGTGATTATAAAATCTGTGCTACTTGCTTTACCTTTCAGAAATTATCATCCTAATTTAATCAAGCACTTGTAGTAGAACTTTATGTGCGAAAAAATAAAGAAGGCCAATACGTAGCCTCGTCAACGCATCTCTCTCGGTACGATATGTATGCGCAAACAAGTAGCGTGAGGTATATGTTTCACTAGAATCATTAAATTATCACTAGTAAAAATTGAACACATAATGATTTTTTATCCCGTGGTATTCAGCTTGTAATGATGTTCAATTTTCTGCAATAGAGCAGGCTCTGAAAGTGTTATGCAGGGAATAAAGTGAACATGGTCAGCTAAGGAACGGAAGCACATTGGAATATACAAATAAAACAGAAATATTTTTTCATACAACAAACAAAGTATTACTGGGACTTTAACCATACTTGTTAGCGTCAATATTTGTTATAATGAGCTCTCTGAGAACTGAAGGAAAGGACTTCTATTTAACACAAAAAATATTGTTGATACCATACTGCTAGGTCAAACCAAGTCCTAGGAACAGCATTTCACAGTTTTTACATTAGTCACGCCAAAGATGATTCCAATTAAAGGTATCCAAGTGAAATAAACACCAACTTAAACTAACTTGCACACGTCTACACCACCTGTTGAAGTGAGTACTACCTAAGTTGAGAAGGGCATGACACGGAAACAGAGTCAAACTAGTATCAGCACTACATTCCACAATAATCATGGTATGTAACTTTGTCTAAAGTAGGTGATCAGAAGATTTACGACTTTTTGTTTCTATGGTTTATGAGTATATCGCTAAATGCATGCAGAACACCTGAACGAAAGTTTTGAGTAGTTACTTAGTAAACTTAATCAAATATTTTTCTTATCACCTCCCCTTATAACCCTAATGTTTTCAGTTAAACAATATTTTGCTTTCCTATTAATTTCGTAGTTTAAAACTTCTCACGAGAAATGGCGCATTTTCATTCAATTCCTATTTTTTATTTGTCATTAATAGTCTTATGGTAATACATGTAGACGTAAGATAATAATAAATCCGATTTTAAACAGTCACATAAGTAAAATGTGTTTAACTATGAACTATAATGGACTGTTTGACACACTACCCAAGTAAAATATATACTATAAAAATCAAGATAAAAATACTCACTTGATACTTAGTGACGATCTATACTATCTGTAATAATAGATGAGCTGGTATCAATCCTTAGATAAGTTACACTGAGCTTCTACCTGTATCAACAAAACTAGTTATTGAAATACTTCTTTGAGGCGTAAGTACAGAAAACATTCGAATTTACTGTCGAATACACACTGAGAGCTAAAATATTCCACAACTGACGTTTGGAATTTTACTCAACTTCTGGTGAAGGTTATAGTAGGTTTAACATACTTTTACATGCTTTAACATACTTTAACATACTATAGCATACTATAACATACTTTAACATACTATAGCATACTATAACATACTTTAATATACTGTAACAGTTTAACATACTATAACATACTTTAACATACTTTAATATACTATAACATACTATAACAGTTTAACATACTATTACAGTTTAACATAATTTAACATACTATAACATACTTTAATATCCTATAACATACTTTAACATACTATAACAGTTTAACATACTATAACATACTTTAATATACTATAACATACTTTAAGTATGTTATAGTATATTAAAGTATGTTGTAGTATATTAAAGTATGTTGTAGTATATTAAAGTATGTTATAGTATGTTAAACTGAAGGTGACATGGACTGGAACAATAACTATGTTTTCCTCTAAGAAAATGAAATGATAAAAAGAAACACGGATGTTCAACCTTGTCCGACATAGTGTACGAGAATGTAAAAGTAGAATAACAGTTATATACATATGTGAATGTGTGTGATAGAAAGAAACAGTTATTCAAATTTCACCAGTAAATTCAGTTGACCACAAAAAGTTTAATAGCAACTACATATATATGAGACAAAGAGAGTTGTTCAACCTTATCAATAAAGTGAGCGGACCATTAAAAAAACTCCAAAAACTACGATTATATGACAACAAAAAATTGTAGAAAAATTAGATACATATATGATAAGGATACAGTTGTTTAGCAATGACAAATAAAGTCGAATGGACATTAAAAGTTGGAAAAAACAGCTATATTGATGTGATACTGTGACGGATTTATTATTATATATTTATTTTATTATCGACATTTGTTTAGATTAAATTTATATTTAGAAACATACATAGCTA
>NW_013666609.1:289692-325549 GCF_000517525.1 Limulus polyphemus | reverse complement strand
CTACAAATCATTTAACTTCAATGCATTCTCATTGGACATTAGTACTTTTACGAAAACATTACCAAAATTCAACGATGGAAAACTCGGTGTGTGTGGCTGGTGAATAGCGAAGGGCAAAGCTAGCTAGCCCCCCGTTAAGCGAATTGTACCTACATCAACTCGTAATTAACTCGCTCATCGTGAACCCTCAATACGATATCAAGGAAGTTCCAGACTAGAAAGAAGACATTATATTGCTTGTAAGTTTGTAAAATTTTTGTATGTAAATCATTGTTCCTAATAATTATTTGTAATAACTGTTATTGTAAATTGTATTGTTGTTTGTATATTAAAACATATTTGTATTAAAAAAGAAAGCTGCGTTTTTTACATATGTGTTTGTCTTTTACACGCGTATTTGTTACACAGTATTTTACGGTTCACGTAACCTTACAGGCAGAAGGTTGAACACTTATCTGTCTCACATACGATTACTTGCCCGTATTTGTTTTTGTTTTTTTGTGTGGTTCACTCAGCTTCACTTGGTGGACATGGCTGAACAACCAACTCTTTGCTGCATACATATTTAGTTCTTATTGAACTTTGCACAATTCTCTGGAAATTGCTAGTATGGTTTAAAAGCTATCTTTCTTTGTATTGTTAGGTATTAGAATTTCAAATGGTCTGAAACCGAGTTAAATGATACTTTAAATTTAGTAGTTAAATTGTACTTTGGATTTAGTAGTTAAATAAAGGCCGGTATATAGCCAGTTTATGATATTTGCCAACAAGACTGAAATGTACTGTGCAACAACTACGTGTGTATAAGACAAACATGTATGAAACAATAAAGTTTCGTGGACACTAGAAATTGGAATAGATTTGTCAAATGTTTTCCACAAATTTAAAGCAAAAATTCATTCTCAAAATAATTTCTAAAGCTGTAAGACTGGTGTATACAAACGAAATAGATCAAGAAAGCTTCTAGTTCACACGCAACTATAGTGAGAGTAAATATAACTAAGAGTGAAACTATCTCTATCCACACATGTAACTAACGCACATCAGTTGCTGATAGCAGAGTAGCGTGTTATATAATTAAATAAAACGTTGCCAGGAAGTCTTAAGTAAGTATAACTGGTTTGTTTTTTCAAGATACATATTTTTTTATATCTATGCGCAAAATTTCAACTGCGCTTTTCATTATTGTTCACCTAATATCAATTTCCCTTGATAAATACAAAATATATATTTGACACATTTTGTAAAGGAATATAGTAGAGTCCAATGTCGATAGTTACAGATGGCGTCGTCTAGCTGCGGCTAGTGTTAACTTCAATGGATTAAAATAAACCGAAAAAAATACATTTATTTAAGGGAATTTTTAATTATTTCGGTCTCAAATTTTAAAGACGAAACTTAATATTTTGGTAAGTTTCCTCTAAGTGCAGAACGTATTGAAAATTTAAACATTTCTTTTTTTATTCTATCCTTTCTTTGAATTACGGAGTTATAAAACACTGTATTTTTCAAGCCTTTCTTTCGTTTAAATGTTTTATTCTATATTCATCAAAATTTCAAGTGGTTATCATTTACATATTAATTTTAATTTCATTAGTCAAGATCCTGACACTTCATAATTTGATGATTCGCAGTTATGCCTGACTTTATGTTTTATGTTCAACCCTAAATTAACGATCGGTTTTTCGTCGTTGCTCAAGACTTAAGGCATTCAATGCAGTCCAGTTCGTCCAGCCGTAATAGAGTTATTAAGCAAAATGCAGTCATGTGTTTACTGATGGCTCAGTGAAGCAGCTTATCTTGATTCATGAATGATCTTAAATTATTCTTGAAACTTACATAGATATTTACGTTTAATGTTTAGTATTTCACATTTTCTAACATTGTATATCAAGGAGATAGTGTTTCAGAGATGACATGACTGAACAAATAGGTTACGGAAAAAAGATACAAAGGATGTAAAAAATTAATGTTCCGTTATTCTTTATGTTACATCGCTATGATATTATTTTTATTACTCTTCAACTACAAAAAAATCCAACTATTTATGTTGTTACAGGAAGAACCACGTTACTCTTTTATGCATTATTACTGGTTTTATACCTATTGTATTGATTGTTTGGAATTAAGCGCAAAGCTACAAAATGGGCTATCTGTGCTCTGCTCACCACGGGTATCGAAACCCGGTTTCTAGCGCTGTAAGTCCGCAGACATAACGCTGTGCCACTGGGGGTGGGGCTATTGTAATGAAATATATTTGTGTATAGAAAATCAAATATAGGAAGTTTTTAACATATATGTCTAAGTGATATATATTGACATAGTATATGAAGTGTTTGATTTATGTATTATTATTATGTATCCCAGAACATTGATTTGTGCTGTTTATAGAAAGCATGTGATTACTATACAATCATAAGGATGTAAAGTGTATACCACAGGTAGGGATATTTTGTTTGTTTGTAATTAAGTACAAAGTTAAACAATGGGCTATCTGTGCTCTGGCCACCATGGGTATCGAAACTCAGATTTTAGCGTTGTAAGTCCGCAGATATACCGCTGTGCCACTAGTGAGGCGGCAAGTATATTAATCCCTTTCTCAGAAAGTTGAAAGATACCACATTGGTTAGATCTATCAAGTACTGAACAATGTATATCCTTCGAAAAGCCAGAATAAACAAGTACTGAACAATGACTATCCTTCGAAAAGCCAGAACAAACAAGTACTGAACAATGACTATCCTTCGAAAAGCCAGAACAAACAAGTACTGAACAATGACTATCCTTCAAAAAGCCAGAACAAACAAGTACTGAACAATGACTATCCTTCAAAAAGCCAAAACAAACTAAATGAGTAAGAAAACTACAAAGCAGAGAAAAGGACGAATAGAAAAGAAAAAGAAGTTGTTAAAGGCAATATGGTATAAGGCAATGAGAGAAGTTCCAATGACCGATAGTTTTTATTTCATTGCTTGTGAATGTTACTGTTAGTCTTACGAGGGAATAAAGTTTTCATTGTCTTGTGTAAGCTGTTTTAACTGTAGCTAAATCACGTGGCTATAGGTGTACACCAAATATGATAATACATTAGATTCTAAAGAGTCACATAAATGAAGCTAGAAGTTGAAATACGTTCAACTATGAAGGATCTCAGTGTGTTTGAGACACTAATTAATAAAGTACATGGCATAGGCGCAAGATAGTCCAAAATATTCACTTGATACTTAATCACTATTATCGAAAGCAATAGTTTAATTAGGATCAACCATTTGGTTAGTTTCACTGAGTTTCTACCTGTATTTGTCCTGTTAACACAGTGAATTCAAATGAGATCGGTTTTCTGTACTTACGCCCCAAACAAGCATTTAAAATAAACAGTTTGGTTGAACACACACACTGAAAGATAGCATATACTCCGCTGGATCTATGGAATTTTCTTAAACGTCAGGAGAAGATATCAAACAGTTACATATCAAGTTAGATAATAGAAATTCTAATGAAAACTATGTATGTAAAAGACATAGAAATCGCTCCTCAGCACTGTTACGTATTATAATTTCGGATGGTCTGAAACTGAGTTAGATTGCAATTTAAATTTAGTAGTTAAAGATATGCCGATATATATCCAATTTATGATATTTGCCAACAACATTGATACACACAGCTTTATTGTTTAATACAAATATGCTTTAATATATAACCAATAATACAATTTACAATAACAGTTATTACAAACAGCTACTACAAACAATGATTTATATACAAAAGTTCCACAAACTTACAAGCAATACAAAGTCTTCTTTCTGGTCTGGAACTTCCTTGATATCTTATCAAGAGTTCACGATGAGCGAGTTAATTCGAGTTGACGTAGGTATAATTCACTAGCTAGCTAGCTCTATATACTTTGCCGATTTTTTTCCACCGATGAAGTTAAATAATGTTTTCATAAGATTATTAATGTCCAATGCGAATCCACTGAAATTAAATGGTTTGTAATGTTCCTGGTCAATATATCTGAAGTTCCCGATTAATAAACGTTAATCACAGTTGTAGCTTACGAAGTTTATAGCACACCAATTACAGCAACCCAATAATAGATACTCTTTTTTTTTGGCGCGTCGCCTTGGTTGTATTTATAGGCGTGCGGAGAGTTTCTCTAAGCTTCAGCTTACGTAACAATACTAACACACTACATTAGTATTTACGTACACACGTATATTGTTGATTCTTACACCCGCAAATCTTCTACAACTTTAGAGAATAGGCGAGAGTTTCGTAATATACATATTTAACAGTATAAATTATGTATGTTTCTAAATATAAATTCAATCTAAACAAACGTCGATATTAAAATAAATATATAACAACAAATCCGTTACAGCACTTATTCCTCTCGACTGCTGCACAGACGTATGTTACTCTAACTTGGCTCCTAATTCACCTAGTAATCAACCCTGAGACACAATGAACAAAATGTGACGTGGTAAATTAGGAGCTAAGCTAAACGTATATGAATAAATGCAATGTGGGTAATGCCAAGTTGCTTTATTTTGCTGTGCTCATGAGGTATCTATCACCTTAAAGCAAAATTTTGATTTTTTTTGTTAGCTCAAGCGTTTTTGGATGGATTGTCTTTCCTGATTTCCAACTAAAGAATGAACCCTTGGGTTATAGTTCATCATTACTTTTACACTTTTCTTCTCAGGGACAACCAGGAAATGCTTTCGAATTCTTGAGTTATAGAACGAAAAAATGTTAGTTAAGTTTTAGTGTCATTTTTTTTGTCGTATTATAACAGTGTTATTTCATGCATTTGATATATCGAAGTTATTTTCCAATGGGCGTGAATTTTCATTTTAAGAACCAGAAGTTTAACCAAGATGTGGACAATCTACGGCTGAAAGCACACGATTTGGTCTGATGAATCACGTGTGTTGTTACTTTATGTATTTTGTGTCCCTCTAACTTCTGTTTTTTTATTTTCCCATTTCTTTAAAGAATAAAAATAAAGTTAGTTAAATGATTGAGGTTTATATTCTACATACAAATACTATCAGGATTTCGGAAAATATTAATACTTAATATGTTTTATCAACGAGCTGAAAGTGTATACAGTACGTTATAAAAACATGTTATTTATTTTTTTATAAGAACATGAAAAAAAACATCATTTCAAAATGATAAAAAGTATATAAAATATTTTTATTTTTCTGGTGGTGAATTGCAACAATTAGCTTTAAGGATATTTTGTTTACCTTTAATTTTCAAATTTTCTAACAACAGTTTGAAAAAATATGAAACACGTATTTCGTACCTCATTATAATATTAAAGATTAAAAAGATACATTTGCTTAAATTTAACAAGAAACACGTTGTTGTTTTTGAAAAACAATTTCAATGAAATGTTGAATAAAAATTGTTTGGGGTTTGTTTATTTTAATCCATGAAATAAAAAAAACGAAAAAATGTTTGTTTCTAATTAGCTTCAGGTGTAATATGTACCCGAAACTGTTAGTACCTGGCAAAACTCCATAGTTACAGAATTGAGGAAAACAAAGATAACTGTGCGTTTCACAAATATATCATTTATTAACGACCATGATCTCGTCATTCAAGCATCATGATGCCTTTACTGAAAAATTATAGTCGTATTAATAATGATATTTGTGAAACGTGCAATTGTATTAGCTTCAGGTGCGTAAAAAATAAACTATTAGACACTTCACTTTTGAAAAGTTTTCACGGAATATTCACACACGATTTTAATGACTTTTCCAAGTTTAATAACATAAAAATAAAGCAGATGAGTTTAGGACGACTGACATAAGCAAGATTAAGAATATAAAAATTTAAAAAACACACAGAATAACATTTAAAGTCTGTATCAATCAGTTTTTGTGAATAGAGAAGCTATATAATTAGTGATTTAATTTACAGTTAATATATAAGTAAGATGGATAATAAGAGCTTAAATCATTTTTATTATAACGTGCAGAACACTATTCTGGTATAACTTCAGTGTATGTATTTTGTTGCAATGGTGATTTTTTTGTTGATCAAGTTTTCGAAAGGAAATATTTCCTATGAACAAACCAATTTGTTAGAGTTGAAGAGATCCGTTTAAAAGTGCCGACTGTGAGTTTTCTTTTCAAAACATCAAACCAAAAATGAAATTAATCTAATTTAAAGCTCATACGACATAAAGGTAATGTCTTATTAAAATTATTAAGATAAAGTTTAATACAGAGAACTAGCCAATAATTGATTGACTACAAATATAAGTGAACATAAATCGCTATATTCAAAGGTCAATAAGTTAATTAAATAAAAGTAAAAATGTGTTCTTTATTCCCTTTTAACCTAATTAATCTGGACTTATAATGAACCATAATTCTTTTTCATTACGTCCAACTACTTATTTTTTTAGATATTTGAATTGGATGTGTTACGGTGTTAGATAGTTTGATTACATCTGTAATTAATTTGACGATAATCATTTATAAGTTTAAAACACAACATGTAATAGAAATACACTCTTATCTACAAACCTGCAGACATGAATTGATTCTTCAAAATACCGCCTCTATCTCATTTATCATTTACAGCATTTTTCCAGTATCTGATGTCTATCTTGCGGATTAGCCTATTTATATACATTTTGGTAATTTTTATTTTCTGCCACTCAAAATACGAGAAATTAAGTAATCAGCTATCTTTATTTTCTTAACTATCATAGCCTTAAAAATGCATAATCACAAGGGATTGAATTATTTGTAATTCACATGGATAATATAAATATAATTCTACTAAATTATTATATTAATTAATCGTGATGGATCAAGACGTGAATAATTTGTGTATAAACGAATATCCATTCATTTCATCATCAGATTAATTCATATTAACTTGATATTACGGTACTTTCTTTTATGTAATTTGGACTACACTTCAGCTAACCACTTTATACAATACCTTTTAATGCAATACAGACATTATTAAAATACGATGTTAAAGAGGTGAGCAAGTCAAAACAAGTTATATATTGACAAATATTTCTTCACATTATTTCAAATGTTACCAACATTTTGGAGTTAAAAACACTGTCGAGGAATCATGAAAAAGAGGCATATTGCTATTATACTGTGTCATTGGCACAGATATGTAAGTATACAATATATTTACAATTTGTTTGTGATTTTTAACAATATATATATATATATATGCTCTTCGGTAGCAAAATCACAACCGTGGAAACAGGTTTATTTGAAAGATTTGCCATTTCGAAAATTTTAAGATTTCAGAAAAATCTCACCAGATTGAAACCATATTTATGTCTCCACAAAAACATATTTTTTTGTTGTTTCGTTTTCTTCCAAACACTTTTCAATCGACCACCATTCCTTCATTTCTTGGCAGATTGGCTTGAAACTTGGTAGGGTTATACGTTAGTCTAATACGCCCATACTTCATTTTCATTTTCTTTATTTCGGCTTTTCTAAGGATTTTATGGGGTCAAAGGTCAAACAATCCAAAAAATGAGATGCAAGACTGAGCGAAAATAAACTGTGGATAATCAATTACAGGAGGCACATGATAAAGTCTGACGAGTCATGTTTCGTTCCTTGTCTATTTATGGTAAAATAAAACATTCAGTAAAATAATAAATAGGGCGTTTGACTCGTTTTTATTCTACTGTTCGAGGTGATGTGATGGCGTGTGAGGTGCATTTTCTTACAGAATTTTGGAGTACTCTGTAATGCTATTACCGATCATATTCACTCCACATATTTCTATTTTACCGTCAGTACAGAGAAAAGATGAAATATGACTCATCAGACTTGAGTATATCTGAGAAAGGTCGTTAGATATAATAGTGGTGTTCTTCATATGGCATGATTGGAAGTATTTAAATTCTGACTACTGAATGAGTCATTCTATTGAAGCCACAGATTCACGTTTGTTTCACAATTTCTTTCGTTTACCTTTCTTGGTTAGTAAAGTCATCAAATTTCAATCTGATTGATCACCTATGGAATGAGCTTGATTGCCACATTTACCACTCAAATCCTCTGGTTAAATCTGTGAACCAATGGCAGACCTCAAAGAATAAGCCACTATCGAACAAGATGTTTTCCAGCATTCTGTGCCATGATTAATCTAAGCTATTTTCACGGTGAAAGGTGATATCAACTGATGTTAAGTATAGGTCCTAATAAAATGGCTAGCGAATGTAGAGTGATAAATGAACCACAGCCTTTGAAATGCAAGGCATATTAAACATGCCAGTAATAATAAGCAGCAAAAGGAGCTTAAACAACGTAATCATAATGTTTCATACAAGGTGGACAGCTCTCAATATGCAATTAAAATATTTTTCATTTGAATGCAAAATATCACACATTATTAAAATGAAATTAACTTCTTTAACAACGGTCTCTCTTACACAATACTACTTTAATATATAATAGTAAATATGTTTACTTCTAATTAGTCGGCAAATATATGGTATGATTAAACGAGCCAGGCATAGAGTGGTGGTTAGGGTGGTCGACTCGCGATCTGAGGGTAGTAGGTTCGAATCCTGGTCACCTAACATGTGGGAGCGTTATAGTCCCTTTAATCTAACAATGCTGAATTAGGAACGGCTCGCACAGATATCCCTCGTGTAGCTTTGCGTGAAATTTAAAACAAACAAACCGTTATGAATAAATACCCCAAATTTCTGCCTGTTTTGTTCTATAAAACTATTAGATTATTTTTTTTAAATAAAAAACTATAGGTTTTGTTCTTTATTAATTCGCCTTTCACATTTGAATACCATATTTTCTGTTGTAATAAGATGTAATCATAACTACATTCTTCTCTTCTTTTTTTCAACTAGTTTCTAGACATGCTTGGTTGAAGACTAGACAACACGTGTACAGTTCTTTCTTGACACTCAATGTCTCATACATGTCACAAACGTCTTTGTTTAACGAAGTTCTTTCCAGAATATCTATATTTGATATTAAGATTGTTTTATATACAGGCTTATTATAAAAAGATATAGCACAAAGCTATATCAATGGGCTATTTATGCTTTTCCCATCGTTGGTATAGAGTAACTCGACTCTTTTTAATGTTATAAGCTCTTAGACTTGCCGCTGAGCCACTGGGGGCCAAAATATTTGGTGGATGAACTAACAAGACGATGGAAAAGACGAATCTAATGTCATAAATAATTGTAACAAGAGTGAGCTTATAGTGAAATTCATACAGCAAACATGTTACCAATGAACACTATTCATATCCTGTATGACTTTCAATCGTGAGAGAACGTGTTACATACCCGAATGATACTGTCACACTTTCAGAAGATGCACATTACTTGGTATCTTATGATATCTTTCAGGTCTGTCAAGGTAGAGGGCGTCTTACGGGCAAATCTAAGACCAAAATCAATAAGAATGAGACTTGGAAAAGGTGCTAATCATATGCGCGAAAACATTTGGCTGATCCCTGTATCCCTGAGATGTGACCCGGTAGCGTTGTAAAAGTGAGTGTAATGTGGGGATGGAGCTCATTTTGCATGAAGTCCGTTTCATTCAAAACTTCTCTTCTCTAAAGTGTAGGAATGATAACATTTTCCGAGTTACGTCAACAAGTGATCTTCTTTCTTCACATTTGTTTAGCCTCATCGTCTTAATCATTCGTCGTTTTCTCGTCGATATTACCATGGTTGTAGTAATGTTTTATGAGAACAATTAAACTGCTCAGACACAAACTGGCAAGAGTAATGATAATTTCTGATGCTGGTTTAATACATTTCCACTATCTCTCCTCATGATGAGAATCGAATTTTGCCTCAATTGGTTACTTCAGATACCCGAAATTAGCTGTCTGATGATGAGTTTTCACGTTTTGACGGAAGATTTGTAGGTACAAATAGCAACCCTATATATATTATAATGATATTAATAATAATAATAAATTGGAGACATGTTTTTTCCATAAGGTGGATAATCAAACACCATATATGTGTGTAAAACACAAGAAGAACTGAACACGTAAACAAGCACAGTACTACTCCACCCTATGTATCTAAAGGGTGTTTTAAAATATTTCCTGAACATAAGCACTAGCGTACAATTAATATATTTAGAAAACGAACACATATATATCTAATTGCTTAAATAGAGAATAAATTACACTAATTAACCATTTTTTTTACAACCACTTATTTTAAAATTCTCAAAATAAAGCACACTACTCAATACACACATATATAGTGACTATAAAAACAAACACTGAATTTCTGTTAAACGTTCTCGCTCAGAAAATTTAAACTTAAACATAAGGAAGGTAAATTTAAACGTGACTGCGGTAGCCTATTATACTTAATCCAAAATCACCTATTAATATTTGTTTCTAAGAAAATGTGTAAACATATGATTAGATAATCAGTGTATTCCAGACTTCACAATAAAGCAGGTAATATTATGTAGCATAATTGTAATGCGTTTTGTATACAATATGCAATAGAAGTAAATAGATAAACGGGTGAAATATTAATACAATTTTTGTCTTTCATATTTGAACCTAAAAATAAAACCGTAATCTAAAAGTGCTTTAAAATGAATTGATGAGTATAAGTAGTAGTGATTAAATATTTCTGGACATTCATTTATCAAATAATATAATACTGTGTTCTTTCCGTATTGCTGTGCCCCGGTAGGTCAGTGGTAAATGTGCGGGCTTACAACACTAAAATCCGGAGTTCAATTCCCGAAAATGGAAAGAGCGTAGATAGCCTAATGCTAATGCCTAATGCTAAACAACAGCAACAGCACTCCATACTATTTGCCCCCCAGTGGCACAGCGGTATGTCTGTGGACTTACAACGCTTGAAACTGGGTTTCGATAATCGTGGTGGGCAGAGCACAGATAGCCCATTTTGTAGTTTTGTGCTTAACTTCAAACAAACAAACAAACAAAAACCATACTATATTCTCTGTTGCTTAAAGAAGTTCAAAGTTTGAACAACGCATGCGCTTATGATGACATATGTGTTAAAGTTTGGGAGGCGTCTCGAGAGTCTCACTACCTTCTTGACGTGCTGATTCACGACTTCATTTTTCAAGCGTATCTGATGCTGACGACCAGGAAGTACCAAGGTCCAGGAAAAACGTATTTAAGATATGTTTTCCATAAATGCATAAGTTTAGATACTTAAAGATGAAATATAACGATAAGAATACTTAGTGCACCCAATTATCGTCCTTAGATACCTGATTGATCCAGGAAGAAAGTGAGCTGTCAGGAAACTCATCGCTAGTTTTGTGTATGGTCGATTTCTGAGTATCAAATTTGTTTGAAGTCCAGTGACAGTATATACAACAATCAATTCTGCCGTTTGTCATTGATCAAGGACTAAAGCTTCAGAGAAGTGAGAACGTTTCTTCACACTGAATTATCTTGTAATTTCTGAAGATCTAATTTTTTTATTTCTATATTTCTTAAATTTTTCATTTACTAACAATAACTGTTAAAACATATAACAAAAATTAAAGATACAAATAAGTATTTCCTTTCCTTGAAAGTTACCGGATACTTTTTTAAAGAGTTTTATATTCAAGACTGGATATATTCTAATGATTCCGGAAAAAAATGAATAGATTGTAAATTTCAATGTTATTTATACAATTCGTTTTTGAACCTGTGCTCATGCTAAACTTTTTTATTCTTACAAAGTGACAAGTTTTTTTAAGTCTGTACAAAAATCTTAACTTTTGATCAGCACTCACCCATTAATGTTCAGTGATGTGTAGACAACCAGGAGTGAACATATTCCATATTAAAATTGTGAAATCAACTGGCCAACCATGAAATTAACAAGGACTGCTTGTTGATTAGGTTGTTCTTAAATCAGCATTAAGAAACTTGAGTTATCTCAGTGAAAACTTTTCTACGACATATATTTGAAGCCACTATTCAATGACTAGTAGATTTGATTTATAAGAAAAAGAAGACACTATTATTATGAGTGAATCCAATTAATAGGATATTACTACGTAGATTACGCATAAACCTAATCAGAAATTTTAAGAAGTGTTTTATAATCATAATAGCTTCGCATTCCATTACTCCTTAAAAGACACAAAATGTGTTATGAAACAAACTTCAATTTGTTATACATTATCTCTTTGACTAATATAAAGATAAGAAAACAAAAACAGTCACAAGGCCTGGATTGTGAATGCTATGCGTGAGAGGATTTGAGATATTTATTGAGTGAGAGTTAATTAAGGTTAAAAATTAATCAAGAGGTTGACAAGATGAACGAAACATCACTGGGAATTAAACAACGAAGGACCACCGACAACAATTTCTATCTTGGAATTGATATCCACGGGTGTGGGTATTACAGTTTTAAGTGCTCTAGGGATAATCGGTAACGTTATATCGCTGCTTGTGTTATCTCGGCCTCAGATGCAATCCTCAATCAACTGCAGTCTTCAAGGCTTAGCTATTTTTGACACAGGAGTTTTGTTATGTGCGTTAATAATGTTAGGCTTAACAACGCTAGGGAAGTTAATACATTGGTTACGTTTCTACACCTGGGTTATTTTCCCATTCATAGTACCAGTGGTTTATCCTTTAGCCTTGATTGCTCAAACTGGATCAGTGTGGATGACAGTTGTTGTTACTATTGAACGATATGTGGCGGTTTGCCATCCATTCAAAGCTAAATCGCTCTTTACATATAAGCGTTCGAGGTTTTACAATATTATTATAACTGTTATTGCAGTGTGTTACAACATACCTCGCTTTTGGGAAGTTCAAAGGATAGAGATATGGGATCCTCTCACAAATTCAACAGTATATCATATTCAACCATCATCTTTCCGAGAAAACAAACTCTACTTTGAAATTTATTACATTTGGATGTATCTCCTAATGATGTATTTCCTTCCATTACTTGCCCTTGCCGTCCTGAACACCTTCATCTGGCATACAGTGAATCAAGCTAACAGAGATCGGCAAAAACTCAGCTTTCGGCAGCGGAAGGAGATCAGCTTGTCTATAATGTTGCTTTGTGTTGTAATTGTATTTCTCTTTTGTAACATCACTGCATTTTTAGTGAACATTCTGGAATACTTCGACGTGTACTGGGAGTCTTTGGCTCATTGTTCCAATCTCTTAGTGACACTTAACTCTTCTGTTAACTTCATAATATATTGCATATTTGGACACAAGTTCAAACAAACACTATTTTCTATATTCTGCAAACAAAAACTACAGCGGATTCAAACTTTCACGTCTGGGACAGATCGTGGTATTTGGATAAGATTTCAATCCAACAGATTTCGTCAGTCCCACCTTCATGTTTCTCATCCAGAAAGAAGAGAAGAAAGTGTACAGTTATAATATAGGCTACGCCTAAAGTAATCCTTTTTTTTAGTGTGTTTATCATAGATATCGCCAGTTGCACCTTCGTAAGGCTCGTCCCGAAATCTGGAGAGAGTGTGTAGAATTATAATAAACACAAGGCCTAAGGTAGTTATAATAAACAGAAGGCCTAAGGTAGTTATATTGTGTTGTTTAGATTTTCATCATGTGTCACCAATCACTCCGATGAGGGCACTAAACCAGCCTTAATGTACTATTTTCATTTCTTAATATGTTTCAATGGGAAATAAAACAGTGTAGTAATGTATATTTGTAGATCAAAGAATTTCGATAACCATTGTATTTATTTATCTAATATCTGAGTGCATTAATAAAAACTCCATTTTGACATCTCTAAAGTTGTGTGTAGGAATGTATAACGATACTGTGACTCTTACGTCAGATTGCATTTGTAATAAGAAAACAACAGGCACATGTTTCAAAATATGTAATGATTCTATGATGTCTAAGAAAAATACAATTCAGTCACGTTTAACTTCTTGTAAAAATCGCCCAATATTTGGTTCCTGTTTTCTAGTATTCCACAAGAAATGTAGAAGTACAGAGTAGAAACATCAATCTAGTCAATACTCTTAATTAATACCCGATAAGATAGCAAAATAAATCCAACTTAAGCTAGAAACAGACAATATCCCCCCTTCTTCTAGCATTCTGGTGGCACAGGCTGTAGACTTATAAAGCTACAAACCGGCTTAAGATATCCGTGGTGGACAGAACACAGATAGCCCTTTGTGTAGCTTTTTTGCTTAACTACAAAAAAAACAGAACCATTCTTGTTTGCTTGACTCGCGTCGGTTTTTATATGGGACAGACTTGTTGAGGATATATATAGGTTTATGTTACTAGTGGATACAAGCCGATAAAAAGCAGAGACACCAAGTACAGAAATAGATTGTTTTAATATTTTTTTAAGTTTTTCATAATTAAATTAAACACCACACTAAGTTCATCAAAGCTAAACCTGAATGAGATTACCGCTGTAAGTATAGTGTAATGTTGCATAGGGACTTACGGCTTGAAATCTATCAGGCAAGTATATTTCTATAGTAAAGGTGATCTGTGTTTTCATTTTATATATATTAATCACCTTAGAGTGTATCTTTTCTAATAGGTCTTTAGTATTGGTTAAGTGTGATGGAACATACTTTAGACATGGTTTAAGCAGTTAATCAAGTAACCAGAATATGGTTTCTGTTGCAGAGTCATACGCTGACATCATAGGTCTTAAAGGTAAATTTTTTTTATGGTCTTTAGGGACTCCATATAGTTCAGGTATACGGCTATGGGAGGGTTTTAATTCTGTTAGTCATACGTAGGAAAATCAAGGAAGCTATTGCCATCCAAGCACAAGATAGTAGACCACAAGTGGGTAGTAATCAAAACAACGGACAACAACTACTCAATATTGCATGGACACCACTAATAAAAGACTTAAAGCACATTATTTGTCGTGGTTTCGATGTAAAATTAAACCTTTAGTTTTACAATGTATTATTTGAAGTTTAAAAATTGCTTTATTTTATTTATTTTTATTTCTCTATATATTACCTACAATTGCGTTTTCCTTATGTTTATTATATCGAAGCAATTGATTTATAATATATATTGATCATAATTCTATATATCTAATAACTATGATACCAGATGTCAGTTATTGTTACAACTATTGCCTAGATACATATTTTAAAGCAGTGTTCCACAGTTTAACGAATTTTTTCGTTCAGTGCATTGTTGCCCGATGAAGGCTCGCAATGAAAGTATTTTATATAGATAAAAGATCGTGTATAATTCTACATGCCAATGTACATGAATACGTATCTTACACTATATTATACTTAAAGACAATTGTGAACCTGTACAATAAATATGAGTATCTATACACATGATAGCCAAATGTTTGTCTATCACGCTCGGTTTCTCCTGAACGGTTAGCTAAACGGCCAGGTCAGAAAACCTCTAAGAATCAGGTATAGCCATCTCTAATTTAAGGCTGCTGATCAGAAGGAGATCAAAAAAAAGTCATATAGATCATTGTAATATTTCCGTTTTTGTGCCCTAAGCAAAGCCACGTTGTATGAGCAACCTATCTATATTGGCCTATTATAGGAGTGTTTCTTTTTATGATGGCAATCTCGTTTACTATGGAAAAATAAACGTGAAGCCCAATCTGTCATTGGACTTACCACCTGTCACTTGTGTTATATCGGCTTCGAAGAATTTCACATCACTTCAGTAATCCTGAACAAGGATAAATCAAAATAATAAGGCTAAGCTTCGTATATTGGTGGAGTGTATAATATATGTATGGTGTTATTAGATGTCTTTACTGGAAATTTCTTTGTAAATATAGGATTACTGTATGAGTAAAAGACATTCCAAAACAAAACACATATATTCTCGTCTAGTTATACCTATATAAGATCATAATTTGCATTTCAAACTTAGTTGCTTCCTGGTGGGATAGCGGTAAGTTAAAGAAATTACATCGCTAAAATCCGGGGTTCGATTGCCCACGGTGATCACAGTAGATAGCTCGAAATGGGTTTGCTCTAAAACAAACAAACAAATCAGAATTAGTCCAACAAACATATTCGTGCTGCCACGTTGTGCTCAATTACAATGGCACAGCGGCATGTCTGCGGACTTACAATGCTAAAAACTAGGTTTCGATACCCGTTGTGGAGAGAACACAGATAGCCCATTATTTAGCTTTGTGCTTAACTTCAAGAAAATATAAGAAACTTGTTTTAACAATAAGGCTACTCGTTTTGAATACTTCATGCATTTAAATATTATCCAACTTTATCAGCAATTTGTATATAAAATAACTGAACAAGTTTATGAACGTTTTTAATGGAAATATCTAACGTGTTTAACTTTGATCTTTTAAATCAGATACACCGTTTTGTTTGGAATTGTTATGAAATAAAAAAAAATTATGGAGAAATAATAGGATGTTTGGTTGGACATAAAACGGTTGATCTTTGTTTTCACACCGTAAAATGGTTGATCTTTGTTTTTCACACCGTAAAATGGTTGGTCTTTGTTTTTCACACCGTAAAAGATTAGTGGAAATTCTACTCTCGTATGATTAAAAAGTCAATTAAATGTAATTGAGGTGATTGTTCAGAATAAATACTGGTTGGCATCGCATAAACGTGTGATTGGTCAGAAAACATTTAGTGGCAGCACAAAAATCTAAAGTTAAAAATGAAATGTTTTTCACTAGCTAAAAAAAGTAATACAAAAATATGTTACAAATAAATATGAACCCAAAACTGGTCTATCGCAATGACAAGTGATAACTCAAATGACAGATTTAGCTTCGAAATTCTTTTTTCAGTATTTCAAACAGTGCTTGCTGAATCTATAATGATCAAGTGTGCCTGATTCAGATTTTCTTAACTAATCTTTATCATTAATATAACGTAATTTACGAATATCAAACTGATGCTTGGGAAAATTTACTGGACTCACTATACCACGTGAACAGGTTAGGAAGCTGTTACCAATAGGATTTTTAACTTATATTACATTAGTATTATACACTGCTAACGGCTAGGTAAGCGATTTTTAAGGATTCTTTTAATGTCTCCAAATTTTAATTTATATTTCTGAAATCAATATTAAAAACTACATATTAATTTGAATTTTGAACGCTGTGCATGAAACAGAAAAGATCCACTGTTCCTAATTTTGAACTACTGACCAGAGGGGGGGGGGGCAGCCAGTCAGCAGTATTTGTCGTTTCAAGGATTTTCTCGGTTTTTTGAACTAGATAATAGGATCGACTCTCACTTTTATAGCGAGCCCACAGATTAAAATACGAAACAATAACATCACGTGAGTCTGGAACCCTATACTCTTTATATATGCAGCTCGTTCAGGCTAACCATAAGATAACGCCCAACCACACACTGATAATAGATAAATAAAATACGACTACTATACTTCAATTTTACTTATAGCTGTTCAAAATTTCGAAGATTATTGATTTTCGAACATTACCTTAATTACTTCAGTCCAACTTTAATTCGGTGAAACAAAATTTATTGAGATGAGTGAATAGTATAACCTTTACAGTAAGAAATAACAAAATAAATAACTTAATATGAAATTTCGTAATTTAACCTTCTGGTTAAACCACATATAACAGCAAAATCACAGCATTCGATGAACGGAAAATTAAACCCTTTGACTACTAAAAATGTTTAAAATTGTCTTTTAAAAATCATGCAGCATTTTCAATATCAGAGAATTTTTTTTATTTTTTCTGTAACGTTGCAAACATCAAAATGGCTTACTGATTGATAAACATTTCAAAAGGTTTGTGTATATTGTATTTATGGCAAAGCTATTAAGGATATCTGCCGTCATCCCTCATTTTTAACTGCTAACTAGAACTACTGTACGAGAAAATCCTTGTTGAAAGATATGTTAATTTATTTTGTAAGTGATTTAGAAACTACTGAATCACTTTATTGCAATGTTAAATATCCATTATGTGACGTCACTTTAGTGTCTACTGACTGACTGACAGACAACATACTACTATATAGTGGTGTGAGTGGTTAAAACAGGTAACACTTCCAGGTGGCCTTTGACCTCCTTTCAGGGACATTATTCTCAAATTACAATATACATTATTTATTTATTATGGCCAGTGTTACACTTACTTACATGAATATTAAATATTGTTGAGTGTATAGTTTGGTTTGTTTGATATGAAAACACTTTGTTTGTGCATGTTTGATAAAAAAAAGGCGATAACCTGCTGGTGCTTAAACTACATGGTAATCAGAATGTTCCTCATTTTTACAAATACTTAAAACATATTTTTAAATAATACATAATATTACATTTTTGAAATCTTTACAGCCGTTTGCTTACTGTTTATTACATAATTTAAGGTTATGTTGTTTTAAGTCTTTGTCGTCAAAATACAGAGTAAAAGATTTGTTTGATTTTAACGTTGATATAGGGTGTAAAGAAAAATAACTGGGTGATGCTATAGTGATTTTAAGATTGTTACATTAAAAAATTTACATACTCGAGACACACAAAAACATATTTATATAGCATTTATTATTAGCCCCCGATCTGTACTGAAACCGTTTTTACTTGTATAATGATTTTTTTATTTCATTATTCACTACTCAACATAATAACTAATACTACCTTACTGCTTTTTAATCTAGTCATAATTAAAACATAACTTAGAGAAATAAGCTTAAAATGTGATACAGAACAAATTACACGTTTTTCTTTGAAAACTGAGATAGTTTTATTTTCATTGAAGGGTGATTGCTTCTTACTTTTATACAATTATTTCGTAAGTTTCTTTTCGTGTTATTGGTTTCCAAAATTATTAACTAATATTATTGACCAGCCAACGAAATGGTTTTTGTATCAATCTGTAGGTTCATTAAGCTAGGTTTTTTTTTGGGGGGGTACTGAAAATTTTCCTTGTAATATTGAACTTCCAGCGAAGACAAACAGCTAAAGAAGTTGGCTGTGTATTTGGACATTAATATTCGAGTCAATGACATTTGGATATCATGAAGTAGGAATATCTTTACTTGCAATAAAGATGTATGCCAGTAAGTCATTGTGTTTTGCTGTATGCTAACAATAAATTTAACAGGTGACGTATCTGTTTCAAATATACAGTTGAAAGTAGGAAGATTAAAATGAATTATTTTTTTTAATATTGTTTCTAAGAGATGACAAAGACAACAATATGTATGATATGTATCAAGGTACAAAGAGAGAAACGTCAACAATACAAACACCAGAACGTCATTTAAGGTCATTTTAATCATAAAATATTGAAAACTTTTCTTCAGACACAATTCTTTAGTCATAGTTGAGAGTCCAATTTTCAAATAGCTACAGCTTATTAAGAAATATTTTCAACTTTGACCTATAGCACGCACACATGACCTTAATGATGGAGATGTCACTATCGTAAGTCTGTTGTCTCTTAAATCTTGTTCACAATACTATGACATATCAATTTTATATTTCTGGCCAATACAGCTGTTTCAACAAACTTACGTTTGACTAGAGAAAGACAGTAAAGGAGATCAAACAACGAATAAAAAGCTAAACAGTAGAGAAAGACAAGAAAATATATATTAGACAAATTGAAAAGAACGAGGTTGAAAAAAAGAGCAAAAAGATGGAACTGAAAATCAGCTTTAACAGAAAAAGGAACAAAAGAAAATAATATTACCTAGATACTAATAGAAAAAATATACAATAAACTATAGCATATCAGAATGGCCAAAAATATGCAAAGAAGACAAATGATAAAATACATTACATAGAAGAAAAATTTTTTAAAAGTAAACGTTTCAAAAATGTCTCCTGGTGGTTCAGCGGAAAGTCTTAGGGCTTATAACGCTAGAACTCGAGGTTTGAGCCCAGTGGTATAGTTTTGTGTAGCTTTGCGCTTAAAGGGAATTCACTTCAATTCAAGAAAGGTGTTTGTTTTGTATTAGAATATGCTGTTTTACAAGCTTGTATTTAACATTATCCAATTGGCCAAGTGTTACTGAATATCCATAGGTTTCTGTATTCTTTCTGTATTCTCAAATTTAAATCAATTTGGTCAATAAGCGAAAGCTAATGTTGAAAATGAGTTGATATTTCATAAAACCTGGAGCAAGTTAATCTTGAACTTATGTATCACTACAGACTTAAAAGATATATTTAACAAACTAAGTTTCAAAATCATTATCCGAAGATCAGCTACAGAGTCAGGATTATAAGTGCCAGAATAAAACAAAGATAACTTAGCTCTCATTTACGCCACTTGTGGCTGAATAGTATGAATAACATGTAACAGGTTTATCGTTAAATCTATACTTATATACTAAAAATACCAAGGATATGTGCAATGAGGCGGCAGAACAAAGAGGTATGGAAAATGTAAGTGATTTTTTGCCTATTCTTATTTTATTAAAATATTTCAAAATAGCTAGTGTTATATGTTCTCAATATAACTAGATAACTTTTAATATAGCCTAATAAATCATTGAATTTTAGGTTAAAATTAAAAATATATTAGTTTAAATGTGTCAATCATACATCTAGTTTGCAAAAAGAAGATTATAACGATATTGGATAGAAGCTATCATTACTTGAGGTTCCTAGTAGTATATATCATGCAAGAACATTTGAAATTATTCCATTAACTTTAGAAAATGAGAGAACATATCTCATCATCAAGAGACGTTTCTTTATTCGTCCATTAGTCTTCACAAAACAGTTCCGTCTGGTCAAGATACTGCTCATGTTTGGGGAATTATCCTTTATGAAAATATACTAGACATTTTGAATATAATCACCCTTGACGTGAGGAATTTACCACAGATAGGTACTTGAAACGCTGCAACGTCTTGGATACTTTCAATTGTCGAAAGGCTTACTGGCTATGGCCAACAAAATCTTTGTAGTACGTTAAAAACGTTTTTTATTGTCTTATGAAAATAATGAATACGAAATGAAAATGTTTCAGACTTCATTGCTATTCTCAGTATCAAATAAAACAGAAAGAAAAGAAAAACAAACAGTGATATCATAAGCATCCGAAGACAGTTAGAAGAAAAATACAAATGTTTCTGGTTATCCGATATAAGGACACGGGTCTAAGGAAGCTAGAGCATAAGACTGATATATTTAGAACACGTTTTTGTTTGTTTGAAGTTATGCACAAAGCTACACAATGGTCTATCTGTGCTCTGCCCACCACGAGTATCGAAACCAGGTTTCTAGCGTTGTAAGTCCGCAGACATACCGCTGTGCCACTAGGGGGGGCATTTAGAAAAAATAAAAATAATTAGTACCATTGGCTCGCAGTTTCATGAAATCATACAGACTATTATGAAAAGAAGTCTGAATTTATTGGTTTAGACATTATGAAAGCATGCTCGATAAACATAAGAAAAATATATTAAGAAAGTCTGTAATAGAGATTATCATAATATGCATGTTATAATTACATATAAAAACATCAGTTGCTATAAACCGACTGCTTAATTAGATTCACTTAGATGTAAACATTGAAGGCCTACATCCCACTCAATGGATGTTCCTCACTTAGTTGTAAAGAGCGAAGGTTTAGATCCCACTCAATGAATAACTTAATAGAGTTTACGCTGCTTAAAGTAACTTTATAAAGTATTGGTTATGATCGTGCAAATAAAATTTACTAAATAACGTCCTCCTTATTTATTCACGAACATTGAAAACATGTATGTTGTTCAGGAGAATCAGTTTGAGCTTAATTTGATTTTGGCTACGACAGTCTATAAGTAAGTGCATTAAATCAATGAAAGATTTGTTAACAGGTATAAGAACAAAATAACAAGCAACTCTAAAGATAGTGTCCATTGACACATAAAATAGAGCAGTCTTTACTATGTTAAAGTTCATATATGTGGAATGTAAGATGCATCGTGACCAGCAACGTAGAAATTCTGTTCTGTACTATCGCTGATCAACATCTCCAGGGTAGTGACAGTTTTTAATCATGCGAGAAAACACTTGCTCTTAGCAAATGACATGGGGAAAATCAACTCGACTTAATTCTCTGACATTAAACCTAAACAACTGATAAAACATTACGTAAAATAAAGCTCAAAACTTTATCAAGTAATGTAAAAGTAGCTAAAATTACGTAAAAAACTGGAAAAGATTGGCACACAACTGGATCTATTTGGAGACATTTTGACTGGAGGTGAAGAAAAAAACTATATATTATCAATTGATTTATTCGTGTATTTTCTCAAATCATTCGCTGACAAGTTTTTAATCCGTTTAGCATTTTCATAAGCTCAAGCTAAGCCGAAATTAAGAGGAAAATGTGAAACAAAAAATGATTTACAGCAACAGAATAGTCAGTCATCATAAGATATCGTCTTCAAAAGGATAAAATATTTAATCCATCACATTGATCAGTACTAAAAAAATAAAGCAAAAATAATTTGAAATGTTTCCTGATTAATTAATGCGACTGAAATAAACCTTACTAATGCATTAAAACACACTTTTAAGGTTGTACCAGACAACTATAATAAACAAAACTGTCAAATCAACGGAACGTAAAAGAAGAGTAGAAGGTATTAGTCAATTCGATGTTTTTAGCGTGACTTTCAGACCAACAGTTACATAAAACTTTGGTAATAAAATAAGAAAACGTTTCGGATTTATTTCGTTTATAAGTGTACTGAAAATTCATGTGAAAGTGGTGAAAAACAAATGAATTAAAACAAATCTTGGCTGTGTTTTCGATGGAGAAGGGATTAATAAAAGCAAGATACGTAAATCTGTGACCTAAACTCTTTATATTTTCAAACCATGTGAACCAAATTGGGCATGAAATAAAAAACATGAGAGAACGACCCAGATATTGACTTAAATTTTCAGTTTATTGTAAGAAACTGAAATTACTGTTTACCAAATGATTTCTATTGACTTCACGAGAATTGAAAATACATTTGTGGAGATTTACCCTTTAAGGTTTTGTACTATAATTTATATAACTTGATAATTTTTCTATGCTTAATTAATAAATTTCGACAAGCCTTTTCTCCTATGAAAAATTATTCGAGTCATTATCTTTTTTTTTCTTTAAATTTATAAGTCTACAATCAATCCTAGTAAAATAACCAAAAGTTTTATACACCTTAGTAGCTACATGGCTGTATTTTTTCTATCTTCAAAAAACAACCAATTTTTGTTGTTGTTTTCGAGACTAGTAACTACTTGGTTGAATTTGTTCTATGTTTGGTAATACAACCAAATGTTCTATTCAACTTAGTAGCAGCATGGCTGTATTTGTTCTGTCTTAAAAAAACAAACAATTTTTGTTGTTTTTTTTCGAGCCTAGTAACTACTTGGCTGAATTTGTTCTATGTTCAGTAAAACAACCAAGTATTGTTTAGAGCCTAGTGACTACTTGGCAGCATTTGTTCCATGTTCAGTAGAACATAGTGTTGTTTAGAGTCTAGTAGCTAAATGGCAGCATTTGTTCCATGTTCAGTAAAACATAGTGTTGTTTAGAGCCTAGTAGCTATATGGCAGCATTTGTTCCATGTTCAGTAAAACATAGTGTTGTTTAGAGCCTAGTAGCTATATGGCAGCATTTGTTCCATGTTCAGTAAAACAACTAAATGTTATTTAGAGGAAAGTATTAGAATAGCAATTAATATATAAAATTTTATGAAATACAATTCTGAGAAAAACTCTTCTGATATAAGTCGGTGAAATGTCCCGATTATTATTTGTAACTTTCAGCGAACTAATTGCATCAAAACACAATGATATATATAACCATCTCATTATAATGACAGCATTAGTAATGGTATAATTATTCGGACTATTATTCTCACAACCTTTCGACCAATGAATTATCCGACCGTCGTCACATGTTATATCAGACAGTTTGTATGCGTCACAACCAGAAAGCTTTTTGTGAAATTACCAGGATTCGAACTTTTGAACCTCGAATTCGGACATTCTTACCACTTGGCTATCAGAAGTACACATTTCAAGATGTTTTGGAAGTACCTCTATCTTTTATCTATAGTATTTTTTTGTCCCAATGTTTTCGTAATAATCGGAACCATATCAGGCTTATGTCTACACTTGGCTTTCTGATACTAGAAAACTTCTTTGCCTTAACAGACTAAACGAAATAATACTTCTTGCTGAAATGAACGACTTTGACCACATTTATCATGCTCGAAATGAGAACTTTAGAAGTTTTATAGTTATGATATATATATATTGTATGGGAAGGATAACTATTGTTACATTTGTATACTGAAGTATAATGTATTTCGAAAAAACGCACAAGAGCAGCACCTTCGTACGCAGTAAATGAAACTAATACACTAAGAAATTACAGAACAACATAATCTTCTCTGATTTAACCAATCACATAATTAAATGAAAAATCAAATGTGTTCAACAGAAATATACTGACAAACGACCTTTAGTACACATGTTATACATATAATGGCACTTCAGCAAATGACAAGTAATAAAAAACATTTTGTAAATGTAAAATGATGTAGGAACGGCAGTGCTAAAATTAATGCACACAAGAATATAAGGATGATACAGTTATACATGGATCATCCTTACATGACTTTCAATATTAAAATTTAATGCTACACTGTAAAATTCTAGAGTACAAAATAGTTACGAGCCGACCTGTAGCGATAGTATCTAATAGTCTGAACTAATCAAGACGTATTTCGACACAACTTTAGTTACGCTACATTGATACCGACCCTGACATGACCATAATATTATGATGAACAAACTACATACAAACAGTCAGGAATATATAACTTCCAACTGCAGTAATATTAAAGTCAAGTATGCATTTTATAATGTAACATTAAATTTTAATAATCAAAATGTCATGTAGGGATGATCTGTGTATAGCTGTATCATGCCTATGTTATTGTTAGTATTATTTGTATTATTTTTACCCACAAAAAATGTTTTTTATTATTTGTTTTGTGTTGTTTTATCCCCTAACTGAAAGTCAGTGTAATGTATGAATGTGTGTAATACAATTTAATATTATGTGTATTTATTAATTTTTTACTCCTTCACTTCATAAATAATATAGGAGTTGGCTCCCTAAAGAAATTGATTGCATAGTGTACAAAACATTGACTATTCTACATATTACAGTCACCTATTATGTTCATCTATTGTTGGCTAGTAATTTCTGTTTCACCCTGTAGTTAAGCTTTTTTATAGGAACATATGATTTATGTAAGGATGCTAACTACAATGTTAACAATTATAACATCGTTTACACTAAAATTATGATTTATTTTAATTACAACTAGTAAGATAATACTTATAAAATCTGGTACTCCTGTTTGAAACTATGTCATCTCAGTGAAATGTTTGATACCATTGTTTTGGTTTTTGAGTTATAATGTAATAAAAAAGACGCAACGGAAAGAAAAACAAGAAATTCAAACTTTTTACTAGGATATTTACAGACACTCCCAAAACTTGTGACTTAGTCATTACATAGATGTTGTTATAAAAGGAAACACTTTATAGTATTGTAAAGTTCTGGTGACCTTTTGAGGAGATATTTAAAATACCGTTTCGATTAACAATCCGGGCATCCATAAGTAAGCATTGCTACCGCCTACCTGATACAAACCTTTGAAACACTATCATTCGACTTGTCACATACCTCAACAGTCTGAATCAGCCAGGAAACCTAAAATAATTACATGTAACGAACAGGACAGCACTGCAGTTGTGAAGAGCATGTCATTAACGACTTTTCCATCGTTGGACCTAAAATGTATCAGTTGTTGCATATAACAAATATATAGTGAATAATCTGAAATATAAAATATATTTACAAATTCAGATGAATACAATTATATGAAATGAATGATATATTTTCGTCTATTTGGATTCTATGTGTATCTTCTGATTTGAATATTTGTAAAGGTAAGGTTAATTGAGAATATTCCTTCTTAAGTTACTCTTTTATTATCATTATAAATCGTTTTATATTTTTCATGTAAACTCTATTTTCATTCTTTCAGCTCTAACCTATATATCTCACTAACCATTAAGTTTTAGAGTTTGGAAGTTATTGCAGTGAAACTGTATTTTCCTTTTTAGATCTACGAACACTAATGTAAATGACTCTTGACTCCAGATGCTAAATTAATTTTTTTAGGTTTAAAAACGTAATTTACTTCACACACCACTACTGTCAGCTTTTTTAAGCACTTATTATTATTTTCTTACTATTATATTTTACACATCATAATATTATGAACTGATTGTATTTAAAATAATAATAGTTATTAATCATCACAATATGGATGGACATATGTAAGCCTAATTAAGAATGGTTGTCAGAAACCTTACTGGAATAAATTCATTTCCCAAACTACAATTTTTAACAGTTAGATTCCAAAGACACATTATAACACTTCAGCAAGAATATTAACTTAGTAAGGCAAAGCTAAGTTCATGAATGTCACCAATTATAAAGAAATATCAGTTCATTGCAAAGATTTCATCAGGCTCAATGAGATTTAGAAAAATTTTAGTACACGTAGAAGGTTTATATCGATTAGGGAGGAAAAATGGAACCAAAAACGAGATACATATTTTGAGCTGTCAAATAAGATGCGAACGAAAAGATACGGAAATGCAATACCATGAAACTATGCCACGAAAACACAGAAATAGAAATGTAATGGGATAAACCTTATCAGAGCAAATTTTCTTTAGGGAGTTCATCTGTAAGTAGACACAACACCCTACGTAATGGATCTTCCCAAGAGAGCTGTGAAAAGGTGTCGTTGATCTCAAAGTGAGAGAAAAAAAAAGATCTGGAGCGGAACAGCAGGAAAATTAACATACTTATTGAAAAGATCGAGAAACTTAGAATCACGAGAATCTCAAAGGACTTCATCATAAATTAAGCTACTCATCGATTATATATAAGAAAATTAAGTAGTGTTCATACATATAAGTCAACCAAAACAAAAAAAACAACATGGGAAATAAGCTATCGCGTAAAATGAATGATGGACAATCTGACACAGATGGATACGAAAATATCAAAAAAAAAAGAAGGAATTGGAAAAGAGCTCGCGCGGTAAAGACGTTTAAGCTAACTTACAATGAATTTGTTTGTTGATGAAACCACAGATTGCCAAACTTAGGAGATTGTGATGAAACTGAAAACAAAATAACTCACAATTTATTATTTCTTGGTAAATTTTTTACTTCTATCCACGACGGTTTCCATTAAGGTTTCATTATGAGTGATAATATCATTCATACTTCTTATTCAAATATAAAATAGAACAAGTGTTATAAAAATATAATTATTATAGGTTTAACTGATATGGTATTGACTGACGTTTATGCATTTTTTGAACTAGTTGGGTTATGCATGTAGTAGGTCTTTAAGTACTAATGGAAACTTTTAAACCTTTGTCCGAAACTGCTTTCAAACAAACGTTGGTCTAGGAAAACAGAAATATGATATCAAAAGATATAAACTATAAATTTTAAGATCTATAGCTTCCACTACCTGTTATGTAAGTTCATGGTTATCATATTCTAGAAAGAACCGTTTGTTATAGTATTAATTTTACTGATTCTATGATTACACACACACACACACGCAGATATATATATGAAATCATTAGGTCTAGTTATCTTATGTATACTTTACTTACTAAACGTTATCAGTACAGCACTTTATTGATTTAATTATCAGATTTAAATTTACCTGATGATGACAAAACCTTGTCGAAACGTTTTACATTTGCTGTTATGTTAAACTTATATTAACATTTTTCTTCATTACCCATTCAAGCCGTCTCCAACCATTATTAGCCTCAAAGTGGGTTCCTCGTCATTGAATTTGATGCTGTTCATGATAGAATTGGTCGAATTAGAAAACCGAAACGCTCCAAAAGTAATAGTACAGATCTTATCAACAAACTTGCTGAAAATGCAAGTGTGAAGGTTATCTAAAAAAAAAGTAAGATACACAATGCTACGAAGTGGTCTTAATGGATGTGTTTTTGTTGAAAACTGTTGCTGAGAGGAGTTAAATAATTCAAAAGAGTGACATGGGCATCGGACCATAAACATTGGAATGAGCAAATGTGGAGATGTCTGCTCCTTACAAATGAATCCCAGTTAAAATTGTTTGGCAACAATCAGTAACAGTTTATTCTATTCGATGACTGTACATTAACACTATAGTTGTTAATGTACAGCATGTATAGAGAAAATTAGTGGGGGACCAGTGGAAGTCTTGAAGTTGCAGCCATATATGTCAGTGACCTACACAGACTGATGGCACCCTAATTCCATCTATCAGACATGACTCAAACACAAATGACAAACTACCTAGCTGTACCGGAAGATCAAGGCCCGGCATGGCCAGGTGGTTAGAACACTCGACTCGCAATCCGAGGGTTGCGGATTCGAATCCCCGTCACACCAAACATGCCCGCCTTTTCAGCCGTGGGGGCGTTATAATGTGACGGTCAATCCCACTATTCGTTGGTAAATGAGTAGCCCAAAAGTTGGCGGTGGGTGGTGATGACTAGCTGCCGTCCCTCTAGTCTTACACTGCTAAATTAGGGACGGCTAGCGCAGATAGCCCTTGTGTAACTTGCCCGAAATTCAAAAAACAAACAAAAACAACAAACATTTCCTCGATGTTGCAGTAAAGTATATGATTGTAAGAAGAGACCTTTAGCAGCCGAAAAATATCCTTTTACAGGGAGAAGAAATAAGCTGGTAGACTGTTGTAACTTGTCAATTCTAAAAATAAAACTGGTTAAAATGTAAATAAAAAGAAAGATTGGATAATTCTAGCCTTGCAATTATCCTATGAATTTATTTATCCGCATATAGTACACTGGCGAAAACGGTTGACGGATAATTTCAAGAATAGATAAACTGGATCCTATTGTGGTATACTGTATGGCTTACCAAAGATTCATAAAAATAATTACCCTGTTGACGGATAATTTGAGAAATAGGTACCTTTATTCCTAGTTTTGCTCGTTTTCTGGAATATTTTTTATTACCATTCGTAATTTAAAAAAAATAATATACATTTTGAAAACAATAACTAAGTAAGGTGAAGTTTTATGACCATGTTAATATGCTAGTTTTGATGTTAAACCTTTATATACAAACATTCCTTTACAGGAAGTGAAAAAATTAAGTCTAAATGCGGTGCTTCAAAAAAAGATACGATTTTTCAAGGATTAACAAAACCAGTTTTTTTCAATTATTGGAGCTTGCCACTATGAAATTAATAATACAGCTTAAGATCAGATAGTTTGAAGCCTATAAGAGATCATAGATATGTAGATGACATGTTTATTATTGTTTAAGGAAATGAGTATATTAAATCTTTTTTGAAATATTGAAATAAACAACATTATTGTATTTTATTGTACGTATTGCATATATTGAGTTTTTTGTTGTTGTTTTTATTTCGCGAAAAGCTACACGAGGGCTATTTGCGCTGGCCGTTCCTAATTTAGCAGAGAAAGATTAGATGGAAGGCAGCTAGTCATCACCACCAACTCTTGGGCTACTCTTTTGCTAACGAATAGTGGGATTGACTGTCACATTATACCCCGACGGCTGAAAGGGTGAGCATGTTTGGTGGGACGGGATTCGAACCAGCGACCTTCAGATTGCGAGTCAAGTGCTCTAACCACATGCCCATGTTAACATGTTGCTTACTAAATTTATAATAGACACTTATCATAAGCCAACTTTTACATCATAATAATAGTTGTGTATCTTTCATGTATTTTAATTTACATTACTAGTGATGAGTATTACTTTTAGTTTTGTTTGTTTGTAATTAAGCACAAAAATACACAATGGGCTCTCTTTGCTGTGCCCACCATGAGTATAGAAACTGGTTTTAGCTTTACGAATCTACAGATGTATATACCCCTAAGCCACTAAGGGGCGTTACTTTCAGAAATAAATACAAAATATCAAAATTTATGTTTTGAAAAATGGTTTTGAACCACCGACTATTGTTAATATTGTCAAAGATGTATAACTACAATAAAGTGAAATGTGATGTTCTCATAATATAGAGTAATTATTTTTATCAACCAATAGGATCCAGTTGGTCTGATTTTATTTTAAACTGTTTCCCTAATGACATCATTTTTTTTAAATATCTCGTAATCTGCCTTCCTTCTCTTTGTTTAGTTGCACCATAATTTAATTGTTGAAATTTATTCTTATCTGCTAACACTTATAATAATTTCTTTTCATAATCTTTCATACTTAAATGACAATACCATTATCTTTAATTGGTTAAATTGTAACTATTTATGTTTGTTGATTTAAAAGCTCACTTACTTTAATTTATTCAACAGAAACACTTAATTTATCTTTATATTAATAATATGTTTTCAAGAACAATCCTGAAACTTCTAGCAATCTGATTAAATATAGATATTTGTTTCAACCCTTTTTTAGAAATTTCTCAAAACCTAAAACTATAAGATGTAAATGACTATGTTTAGACCAAGGTTTAAAAGACGTTCAGTAGATGATTTGTGCTTTCTGCTAATGCTTTGAAATGTTCCTTGATGCATAACAATAAGTCATTCAAATATTTTGTTTTAAAAGCGTGACAAACATTTAACGAAACCAAAAATTATTATACTTACTTGTCTACATGTTATCCAAAAATGATCAGTTACTTCGATACCGATCTTAACATGACAAGGCTAGATATTTCCAAGATAATATTTCCACCACTGGTGTATGTGAAAGGATCGTTAGACAAGAATTTTCCTTGCGAGTTGGAGCAACGTACTCTGGATAGTTTGGTTGGTGAAAAGCTATAGTAGCCATATTCGCGTTCGGATTCATTACATTCCTAAATAAACATAGCCAGAGCTTTTTTTTTGGCATTGTCTTTATAGACTTTATGAGGTGCTTATAGTTGGTTATCAAGTAAGCGTTGATCCACCTCGAAATCAATGTTTTATGATAAGGTTGTCCAATTATATAAGACAGGACTATGGAGAGTGAAAAACATTGGAGACTTATACATTGTTTCTTAAAGAACTGTCTGTAATAGGGTTTTCCTATTAAATTTATTTGGGAATATTTATTTTCAAGAATAAACTTTACAAACTTTAGCATGCGATTTATGTACGTGCGGTTTACCAATTGGACCACACACTCATATGATAACAGCAGGCAACAGTCTATGATAACAGGAAACAGTCGTTTTGTTTCGTTTATTTTACAATTACAGCTTAGATACTTAATGAAACGTTAATTAATGCTAATGAAAATATAGTTGATTTTCTTATTCAAAGACAAGACTTAACAACATTTATTGGTGAAAAATAATGTAAACATAATATAATATATATAGATATAATATCTTATTCAAATGATGTTTATCGTATTCATTACGAAGTACTACTAATGTAATAGTAATCATGATAGTTTTGATTTTGCAATACTTTGTAAAGCGAATAACGAACATTCGATTATGTTATGGTATGTGTTCAATCCACACGACATATGCTTAAGATATTAACTGTGATAAAAATATCTACGTGACAACAAAACCGTTTCGTGCAAAGTTTGAACGTCAAATACACACCGCAGGACGTTCTAGTGATACGTGTTTATGTTAAACTAATGGGGTCAGTTTGCAAAGCAGCTGTTTGCATGAATAAGATAAATATTGGAAACTTATACTAAAATATTCATATTTTCACGTGGTTTTAATTTAAATGATTAAAACTGGTCTTTCTTCGAATTCGCTCTAGCTTAACATAGAGTGAGTTATATATTCTCTTCACACTAGATTGTGTGTTGTTTCAGCAATTATGCCACTCTTAGCTGGCACTTTGTAACTGAGCCAACTTTTTATGCCACTCTTAGCTGGCACTTTGTAACTGAGCCAACTTTTTATGCCACTCTTAGCTGGCACTTTGTAATTGAGTCAACTTTTTATGCCACTCTTAGCTGGCACTTTGTAACTGAGCCAACTTTTTATGCCACTCTTAGCTGGCAGTCTGTAACTGAGCCAAATTTTTATGCCACTCTTACACGTAATTTTCTTCGGAACTGTAGGCAGTTCGTACGGCTACAAGGTACGTATGTATGTGTTTATGTTTGGAGATGGCGCTAAGCTTGTGTGTGTTACAGTTAATAATAGTAAACATTATAATTATTTCTTATGTTTTCGTTTATTCTGAACAAAAAATATATATATTATCCTCAACTTTTATTATTCAAGAAACTCGAGCATTCATGTTGCTAGTATGAAGTTTTCGTTGTACAAACATTCGTTAGTCAAACATTCACGTTTAAAGTGTTCGATAAAACAGACATTTGTAATTTTGAAACTTTTGTTGCTTTAGCACAAAGCCAAGGTATGGACTATCTATGCTCTTTTTACCGCGGGAATCTAACCCTGGATATTAGCATTTTAATTCCGTAAGCTTATGGGGATGACAGTTTAGACTTCCAACTTCCCAATACGTATGTTCTGAATAAGTTATTTTACAATGTTAACTATTCATAACTGATAAGCTACGATATAAATTGTTCAATATTACAATATTTCGTGAACAGAGCTAGAAAATGTCTCATAAATGAAGTTTCTTCTATTGAGCTCTGAATACCCAATTTATTCGATTTTTCAGGAAATTAAAATTTTTCTTGCATCAACTATGAGTTTCAAAATTTTCAAGTCTACACTTTAATTTCCTAGAAATGGTTTAGAGTAATAATGAACCACTGCATTACTTTTGCTAATTATTGTGAACTTTCTCCTAACCTATTGCATTTACCTTTCGTCAGCTACATGGGATTTAATTTTACTTATTAGGCCCTGCTGTTCCCTCCGAGTGTGGTAAGATACGACAGGAGCTAGATAAAGTCGGATTAGTTAATATACACACATTATATATGTTGCATGTGCTATTTTTTTTTCGTTATACTCTTAACTTGGTTATATTTTAAATACAGTGTCAATATTCATGATGCTCATTATAACAGTTATGCATGTAATTTATAATTTACTAATTACAGATTTTTAAATCTACTTTTTGTACTGTCCTACTACCTGACTATAAATTGTAAATTGTCGTGGCATTGTATTTCAGATGTCAGACTGCTGTAAAGTTTCACTTTCCGAACTGTTTATTAACTTTTTATTGATCTTAATATTTTGTTAGTGAAGACTGAGGAGAGCTTTGTTAAGTTCTTCAACGACCATTAAATCCACCACAGTACATGAAACAAAACATCAGTGTTTATGTGCTCCGTAAGGAATGTCAATTTTGTTCTTTCTTTAATATTACTTTCGTTAACAGAATAGGTTAAAACGTTTTCTATGTATACTTTTATAATGTTAAGTTATTTGATTATTAGATTTTTATAACAAAGGTTATTTTGCATTATTCGCTCAATATGATGATTTAGAACTAACGTAAATCTTCTGAACTAGTCGAATCTCAGAAGATATTGGGTTTATAGCTGAAAATATTGGGTTTACAGCTGAAGATATTGGGTTTACAGCTGAAGATATTGGGTTTACAGCAAGGATATCTAACTATGAAAGAATGTATTCTAATCTTTTCAAGTAAGAGCGCAAAAAACAGTTTTGTTAATTAGTTATGCTGAATATTGGGCTTAATTTTAGTTATGATGTATGTTGTTGACTCTGATCAGAAGTTTGGATGATTTTTAAATACAAAAAACAACAAACATGATTTATATATACTGTTACGACAGCGGAAGTCACGTGACTCTGGAAGCATGCGCGCTGGAGTTTATAGAAGGATCATGTCTCTTCCTGGCAACTCTAGTCTTTTCTACACGCCCTCTATTTTAGTATATAAGCAGGCAAGTGAAGCGAGATAATTAATTGAATTGCAGACAGGCAGAGATAGAGACGGACAAATGAGTCAAGCACAGTAGTGACCGTAAGTAAAGTGCGTGAATCGTTGTGAATTATAGCGTGTGTTTAAGTTAAAGTGACTGTGGAAATTAAGTGTATTGCAAAGTTGTATTGAGAAAGAATAAACTAGTTTTATTTAAGAAAGGACTTGTATCGCTAAAGTTTCACCCGAAAGAAATTATACGGGAAATTAACAAACGAACACAGACGCAACAATACTTTTATTTGTTACAAAAGTATTCGAACAATACACAAGTTGATTTTCCCAGCTTTATGAACAATCAATTGCCAAAACTAAATCTAGAAAGGTCCAGTTTATATGTAAATTGCCCGAAAGATACGTACGCTTTAAAGATAAACACTAAAATGAAGTTAGTCAGCTGTAAAGAAGTTAAATGGAGCTGAAAAGATTGGCGCGATCGTAGGATAATCCAATATAAACTATTCCTTTGACAAAAAATTAAAAAAATACATCAAATCTCATTGACAATGCGACAGAACAAAATAGGTTCTTGCCTGATCCTTACTATGCTGATTTTAGTATGATTTAACAAAGCAGTTAATTCCTACTGTTAACTCAATTTGATAAATCTAAAAGTCCTACGTATAACTCACGCCAACGTAACAAAATTTTTATTTAGGTTACCGTGAAAATCCTGACAACATTGCACAAAAGAAAGACTTTTTTTAATTTCGTTGTTAAGATAGTTTTATTAGAGATTTTACATAATATGACTACGGAGTATATAAAAATTAAGTTTGCATTTGAGAATGGCTATGGTTTAAGCGAGCATTTTCTTAACACATTTGTGCATTTTGTAAGCTATAAACTGTGATTGTGCTAACCCTATCAACCGGAAAATATACGACATTTGACCAGGAGCAGTTATAAATTTCGAACGTCAGTGAATTCCCATCAAACATTAATATCTCCCCAAGAATATTACTACTTTTTCAATGGACATTAGTGATTTTGTGAAAATATTATCTTACTTCAACGGTCCTACAATTCAGTCCCTACCAAAGTTAGCTAGTTTCCCGCCAATTACTGTACGTACAACTCACTAGAAAGTGCATTGCAAAGTTGTATTGAGAAAGAATAGACTAGTTTTATTTAAGAAAGGACTTGTATCGCTGAAGTTTCTCGGGCAGAACTTCTACGGGAAATTAACAAACGAACAGAGACGTAACAAATTGGTGTCAGAAGTGGGGTGGAAAATAAAAATAAAAAAAAGAAGAAGAAGATGGAAACGAGAGGTGGCAAATGAAACTACAGCTTAGCAGATTTGATGGCAGCAATACAAGAACAACAAAAGAAACAAGCAGAACGAGAAAATAAACAAGAAGAGAGACAACAGCAGTTGCAAGAAGACCTGCAACAATGTCAGCTCTAATAGCAAAATAAACAAGAAGAAAGATAACAGCAGTTGTTGGAGGAAAAAGAAAAGAAACAAGTAGAAAGAGAAAATAATCAATAGAGATTACAGCAGCTGTTGGAAGAAAAAGAAAACAAAAAGAAGAACGAGAAAATAAACAAGAAGAGAGATTACAACAGTTGTTGAAGGAAAAGGAAAAGAAACAAGAAGAGAGATTACTGCAGTGGCAAGATAACTTGCAACAGTGGCAGCTCGAACAGCAAAATAAACAAGAGAGATTACAGCTGTGGTTGGAGGAGAAAGAAAATGAACAAGAAGAGAGACTACAGCAGTGGATGGAGGAGAAAGAAAATAAACAAGAAGAAAGTCTCCAACAGTTGAGAGAAAGCCAGAGTACACAAATGGAAAACATTAGTAAATTTCAAAGCGAATTAAATGCATTAAAGGATGATTTATTGTCTTGTACACAAGGATGATACATTAACCATCGACTTAATCAGCCCAGACCCAGCAA
>NW_013666609.1:287020-288692 GCF_000517525.1 Limulus polyphemus | reverse complement strand
CTACCACTGATGTGACTATTACCAATAATAGGACATTTCTTGATGGAGCAGATGAACCCCACGTGAAGCAGAAGCCAACGAGACGGAGACCAGTACGGAAGAAAATACATCCCATAAAATTAAGAGACTTTTTGAATTTTAAGTTTGTGCTTGTAAATTCTGTCCATTTAATTAAGTTATTGTTAATTTTCTATCGGTTTAATGTAAGTGGCTATTGTTAGGGACGAACAATACTAAGGAAGGGGCAGTGTTACGACAGCGGAAGTCACGTGACGCTGGTAAAACGTAATGAGTTCTAGAAAGATCGGGGAACATCACGAATAATCCACTATTTGCTAGGCGCCCTCTATTCTTGTATATAAGTGCGCCAGACAATGAATCGGAATATAGAATTGCAGACAGGCAGAGATAGAGACGGACAATTGAGTCAAGTGCGGTAGTAAGTAGTGGAAATTAAATGTATTGCAAAGTTGTATTGAGAAAGAATAAACTAGTTTTATTTAAGAAAGGACTTGTATCGCTAAAGTTTCATCCGGGAAGAATTTCTACGGGAAATTAACATCGAACAGAGACGTAACAATATTGAATTAATAATCATGATTATCGGACATGAATTATCTCCGATATCTAGCTAAGAACTATATGTTTGTCAAAATTGGAAATATATATATAAAAATGTTTACTGGTCACCAACTATCTCTTGTATCTAGCTGACGACTATTTGTTTAAGAAAAGACTGGCGCGATCGTAGGATAATCCAATATAAAACGTTACATTACATTAAGTAAAACTTTTTGTATAAAAATTTCAAATTCATATCTGTAATTTTAAGTATAATAAACGTAGGGATAAAGGTAGAATTACTAGTAAATGGATTGATTTGGAAAAGTTTTGTAAAAACCTAGACACTGCTTTTGATAAATATCATAATTTAATAAAATTCATAACTAAACAGTTATTTGAATAAAAAATAAGAAACCTAGATGTTTTTTAAAGTATATGTTAAATTTAGATTTTAATGATATTCATATAAAAGATATAATTATTGATCTAATAAAATTAAAATGTAATCAAGTTTTGAATAACCTTTCAGAAAGCAAAATAGAGATTTATCTTTACTGTACGTTATTCATAAAAGTGTTCAAGAAATTATTTTTCCTTTAAAATTATTACAACCTACAGTCAGTTTTAAATATAACATACCTATTGGACCTATTATTTTTAATTGTAAAAAATTCAATGAAGAACTTAATCCTTTAGAAATAGGTAATTTACCTTGTATTTGTAGTAAAAATGAATTTAAGGACACTTTTTATAATCATATAATAACAGGTAATTAAGAAGTAATAGAAGATAATGAATTAAAATGAATTTTATAAAATGGTGCTAAATTTCGAATTTTAAAAAAGACAAATAAATCTAAGATCTTAAAAAATGATATCGATAACTATATTATTAAAATAAGTTTGTTTGTAATTATGCACAAAGCTGCACAAGGGCTATCTGTGCTCTGCCCACCACGGGTATCGAAACTCGGTTTCTAGCGTAAAAGTAAAAAAACATATTTCCCACCGTGTTTCTTTTTCAGTGGAAACTATATGTTATTAAATGCATTGAAACTCAATAAAGAACCTTAAATTTATCTAGATATAAAATAGACTTGTCCATTAAT